>NC_064287.1:20147850-20151786 GCF_019186545.1 Solanum stenotomum
CCAATATTCTAAGTATTCTTGATTTATCATTTAATCTGAATATTGAATTTCTAAATCACTTAGATTAAATTTTAACATTTCATTTTCTATCCTATCTGTCTCAATTTCATACCATATCTAGTTCATTAATTCTTCTTCTTCTTCTTCAAATATCTTTTCCCATATCATTCTTCTTAGATCTATAACTTTTATGTTTTTAAGTATATACAGGATCAATATTTTATATGTCAATATCATTTCATCATGTAAATAAGACATAAGAATTTTTAATACAATTCCCTTATATCATAGTCCTGACGAATATTATTCATATTAGATTACTATAAACTAGATTATTTTCAACATGTTTTCCTGTCACTGTTAACATCGTACTTTCGAAAGTACTTTCTTCCTAACAGCGCCTCAACTACGTTTACTCCCCTCATGGCTTCTCATGCCTATGGTTTCAACTTTAGGATGACATAGTCTGGAAGTTTTCCTTTCTTTCCTCATATTAACAAACTAGAAAACATCTGATAATAATTCTAGTATATAATAACTAATATAAATTTATTCTATCAATGCTATGATATTCAGGAATTAACAGATTTAGCTATGCATAATCATAAATGTATATACCTGTGCAGTATCTGCAATATTTTGATCCGTAGTTTAACTGAAACTTTAGATTTTTATTTGAGAGAATATTTTTGTTTACAAAAGACTTTGCTTTCCGTCGAGAAAGTCTTGCCTTATTTTGCCTTCTGGCTCTACTATATATACAACTATAAGTAACTCTACTATAGTTACTTTAATATACTATAGTTACTTTACACAAACTATAGTTACTACTACTTTACATAAAGTTCCACTAACTTCTATAGTAATGTATACACGTTACTACTACTTACTAATTTACATTACTTTATATCTTCCCACTAACTTTGCTTTTTTAAATAAGACAAATAACTTTTTCTTTGCTGATTTTTTCTCTTGTCGGCCTCCTTTACTCTAGATTGACAGCTGGTATAACATTATCTTCGCCATAACACTTTGAGCATTGGTGGTCTGGGTATTTGTGTCCAATAGTTCTGCAATAATTTGCCATTATCTCTAGTGAAATAAATCTTTGTTGTATAGCTCTTGTAATTGGCTGTTGTTCTGGTTTTAATAAACTTAATATCCATTGACGTATCTCTTCCATATTTGTTTCTCTGGTTTCTCTAGAATTTGAATATATCATGGTTTGTTCTCTTGAGTAATAACTCCATACTGAATTTCCACTTAAATAATTAGTTGATAACTCATTCAATATTGCAGCTATTCCAATAACTCTTTTTCGTGCATAAAATCTGGGTATCTCTATCTTTTGTATTTCTTCTTGTTTCTCTATTTTTTCTGGTATTATCATCTCTCTTGTTAATCCAATCTTTATTACTTGTATAATAGGTTTGATTTCATCATATAGTATGTCGACTGGTGCTGAATATAATTTTATATAAAATAATGTACCTTTAGTAATTCTTTTGTAATGCATAAATGCTTTATGTAGCTCTGGGATAGTTGATATCTCGTCTCCTGTTACGGTATATACTGTACTAAGTAGTCCATAATGATAGCAAGTTCCTACTAAGTTGGTACTAGTTCCTGGTTGTGCAATTAATTTGTTATATCCTTGTAGATTTTGGACAATATAGACTTTATTGGGGTTTTTTGTATTTTTGGATCTGGGGTTTAGGTTTAAGAAAGTTTGTATTTTGTGAATATTTTCTATATAGGCTCTGGTTATATGATTTTATGTCTTTTTCTTTTGTCCTAGACTTTCCTTATATGTACTGAGCTGGGGTGGTATAAATAATTCTTTTTGGGTTTTTGGTATAAATGGTTTTTCAAATATTTTTTTCATATTTGTATTGACATATCTGTTTTTGTTTTCTTCTTTTGTTGCAGAGGTGCTTCCTGTAGCTGCATGTTACAAACTATTATTTTGGGTTATTTGGTGTTTCCCATCGTCACCTTCTAGCTCTGGAGTTTTCAAGTCTTCCGATCGACTTAGCTCCGCATATTTATTGTCATGCTGCTGACTTTTCATTTGTTGTATCTCTTTATCTAGGTTATCTACTTTTGTACAGAGCAATGTCATAGCATTGAATATCTTTTCAATAGCATTTTCGTTGTCTAGATCCATCTATGTAGCTTTGTCTTGAAATGTAATCTGCAATGACATTTTTGTTAGTACTTATCACTTCTATTGTAAATGTAAAATTCTGTATATTTAATACTAGTCTCTGTATTTCTTTAGTTGTTACCGAATCTTGTATCTTCCTTGTGATCCACCATTTTACCTGCGTATTATCTGTTCTTACAATAAACTTATTATATACTATATATGGTTCAAAAGCTAATAAACATTTATATAGTGCATATAACTCTTTTCTATTTATTTTCCATTTTATTTCGGGATTTGTAAATGTCTCTGAGTAATATCTGCAATGATGTTCTATTTTTTCTTTATCGTATTTATATTTTAGTACTCCTCCATAACTTATTTCGCTTGCATCTGATTCTACTATGTATATAAATTTTTTATTTTCATCTGGAAAATGTAATTTAGGTAACTTCTTACATAATGATTTTATTTTTCGTATTTGTTCTTGATCTTTTTTATCAAAACAATATTCTACGTCTTTCTTCAATTCTTTGGGCAAAGGTTTTAGATTTTCTGCTAAATTAGGTATATATTCTCTTACCTGATTTACTAATCCTAAAAATGATTGTAATTTCTTTTTCGTATCTATTTGTTCTTCAGAATTTATTATTTTTTGTACTATATGGTTTTGCATTTTTATACCATTCTTATCTATTTGTATTCCTAAAAATTTTATCTGATTTTTCATTATTTCTGCCTTTTTCTTACTTAAACTTATTCCTGAGTGTGTTATAATATGTACAAATTTTTCTAATAATCGTATATGATCTTCTTCTGTTCGTGAATATAACAATATATCATCTATGTATACTATACAATTTTCTAGTTGGTTAAAATAATTATCCATGAAATGTTGGTATCGTCCTGGTGCATTCTTGTATCCAAAAGGTAGTACGTTCCATTCATAGAATCCTTGTGGTACTGTAAAGGCTGTTAATTTTTTAGATTCTTCTTCTAGCTTTAGATGATAAAATCCTGATTTACAATCAAATTTACTAAAATGATTGTATCCTTGTATTTGTCTTACTTTTAATAATTTGTTAGGTATGTGGTAATTATATGTTTTTTGTTTTTGCATTTAAATTTCTATAGTCAATAACGATACGGCTTTTACCTCTTTTCTGTTCGCTGTGTTTATTTACTATAAATGCTGGACTTGTATGTTTGTTGTTACTTTCTTGAATATATTTGTTTTCTAATAATTCTTTTATATGCATTTTAGATTCTTTTAAATCCTCAAAATTATATTTTAATGGTTTTTGAGTTATTATACTATTTTCATCAATCAATTCAATTCTTACTTTTGTTTTATGTTTTTCCCATCCTTTTAAGGGATCTTCACTATATAACATATCTAATTTTTCTTGAATTAATTTTAATTTATCTATTGAAAATATTATTAATTCTATATTGTGGGTATTTTCTTTAACATTTTCTAGTTTTTGAGTGATTTTTTTCACTTCCTTTAATCCATGGTGTGGGCTTTCTGTTTTTATTATTTACTCTTTTTGCTCCTGTCTTTTGTTTACATGGTGTTGTAAACCACCAATGTGTTTTTGTTATTACATGGGGATATAGTTTCTCTAGAAATGACATTCCTAAAAGCATGTCTTTATTTATAAATTCATAACTATATATATCTTCTATAGTTAATATTTTATCCCATATTTGTAACTTTATATTTTTTGCTTTATATGTTATCATACTTCCTTCATTATTAAATCCTGTGACGACTATAGGTGTTTTTA
>NC_064287.1:20161594-20232953 GCF_019186545.1 Solanum stenotomum
CTCCCCTCGCGTTTCCGAGATCACCGCTAGATTCCCCTCGAAATTCTCTTGAAGTTTGCCTTTTGAATCACTTAATTTGGACTCAAAATGAAGGATTAATCTCAAGTTGAAGTTGGATGAAAAATATGGACAAAATTCGTTTTTAAAATCTGGAAATTTCCAGATTTCACTCCTCTGCCACGTGTCGTCACGTGGCTCTGCCACGTCACCGCCGCGTCAAAAATTCTACAACCCTTCAAACTTAAATTTCGATGTTTCGGACTCGTTCGAAGTCGGAAAAATACAAACCTTATATGTAATCTGATTGGAAATGATATTTCAGACTCAACGGTGAAGGCAAAATTTCCATTTGGAGCTCGCTTCGATGAAAAGTGGGTCCCACACCCAGTATCGTTTTGAGCCAGATTCCACAACTGCTATCTAAAGTCTCGGGAAGTGAACAAAGGGTCGTTCTAGACCAAAATCAATATTCCGAAGCTAACCTAGCTGTCAGAATTTTCATCTGAGCACGACTTCCAAGAAGGTTGACCAAAGTCAACTTTTCAAGTCATTACAAAATTTCCTTTTACTGCACTTATTATGCTTCTTTCTATTGGTTCTATTATCCCATCATCTGCTAAATATATTTCTATTGGTGTGTCTATTCCTTCTCTAAAACAAGCTTTTATTAATATCTCTGTTCCACCGAAATGTACATATTTCATTGGTTCTTTAGCTTTAATTTCTTGTATTTCTTTATTTATTATCCTTTTATTTATTATAGGTATTCTTGCTTTTCCTTTGGTATATTTACAATCTATTATATGTTCTTTTTGACTTACTACATAGTATTCCTCTTTTTGTCTTTTAAATATATTTCTTATTAATGGTATCTTAAATATTTTTTCTACACTGAGATCTAATTATTTTCCTTTTATTTGTTCAAATATATTGATATCAAATATTACCTTCTGTTCCGTAGATTCTTCACTTGTATATTCTTCTTTGTTTATTATTTTTACTTCTTTTCCAGTCATTATTATCTTTTTCTATTTCATTTTCAGATAGTTCGTTTTCAAGTTCAAATTCATATATGCTATTATCACTTTCTACTTCATAATCTATATAGTCTAATTGTGTGTATGTTTCATCATTAATTATTATTTCGGATATTTGTTTTTGCTTTAGATTTTTTGGTGATTTACAATCTTTAGCTAAATGTCCTAATTTTCCACAATTATAACATGTATATTGTGTTATTTTTTTCTTTGGTCTAAATGGTCTTTTTGCTTTAGTATTTTTTATATAATATCTTTTTCTTGGTCTTTTATACTTATAGTGGGATTTATATTTTTTTTATATTTTCCTGGTCTTCAATATTTTTTTTATAATAATTATCATTACATCCGAATTGAGGTGCTATCTTATCTTTACAACATGCTAGATTTTTTATTATTGTTCTTTCCATTTTTATCTCCTCTTTATATTTTTCACATATTTCTGAATACCATTTTTGTAAATATATCATTCTTCCTCCAAGTGTATCTTGTAATCTTGCCTCGTTCCATTCTTTTATTATTTTAGAACTAAATGGTTCTGGTAACTTTGTAAAATATAATTTTCTTATTTCTTTTGCTTCTTCTATATTGTATGTTCCTTCATAATAATATTCTCTAAATACACATGTATATTCGTCTATGTAACACATATTACATATGGCTAATTTTAACATTAAATTTCTATGTAACTGTTTTTCTTTAATTTGTTCTTCTACCTCTGTGGTTGTACTACTGAATTCATTCCTTATAGCTATTTCATATTTATTTAATATGTCAATTGGTGTGGTCGCAATTTCTCCATCTATTTTCTTATTATTTCTTAATGTTTTTATACTTTCTTCCGCTAAATTTTGTAACCATAATTTTACTGTTCCTATAAGTGTTCTTTCTATATATCCTGGTACTTCTGTCATTCCAATTTTGTTATCTATTAGTTGTTTTGATATATATCCTACCCATAGTTGTATTGTTTTGTTTATATCTGTTACACAATCTAAATCTAAAAATCCATTATTTCGAGATGTTGTAGAAGGGGTCCATTTTTTATTTAATCTTGTATTCCATAAACTATCATATCTGTCATATTCTTCATAACTAACTGTATAATAATTAGGTCTTAGTGTTTTTGGATTTTTCACTTCTAGTGTACTCGTACTTGCTTCATTTTTAATTTCTTCCGTATTTATTTCAATCTTATTGTTAATTGTTTCGGTTTCTTCTATTTTTTCTATTATTTCCGTATATGTTTCACTTATATCTGAGCCTTGTTCTGAGCAGTTTTCATCTATATCAACATTATCAATTCCTATATCTGGGGTTTCTTTAGTTAGTTTTTCCTTAAATTTTTCTATCTCTATTTTTAAGTCTGTTTCTATTTCTTTTTCTTTTTGTTTGGCTGCGTATAATTCTTTAAGCATAGTTAATTTTTTTTCTAAGGCAATTATTTTATCGTTCTTTACTTCTTCGATCTGTTGTATTTCTAATTTTGCTTGTTGTTTTATTGTATCTATTTCTTTTTTTCTGTCTATTTATTCATTTTCTCTAGTTATTCTTACCATTGCAGTTAGACTATCTTCTAATCTTACTGTTTATTTTTCTATCATTAGATACAAATTTTCACCTATTTTTTATACCTTCTTATCTTGAAACACATAGAAACAATTCTTCCTTGAGCATTAGGATCCGGTCCATCAAGAAAAGCTTGGTTGTTCTCTCTTCCTTTAGCCATGAGTGTTTGGCAATCTCTCATCTTATGACCCTTCTTTCCATACCCAAAGCACCCATCCGTGCCGGCAAGGGACATACCCAAATGTTGCTTCCCACACTTGGCACACCTAGACCTTTCAAAAGAAGAACCACTTCCATTGCCTCCTTAAGATTTAGGGTTAGACACCTTATCATTGTTGACCATAGAGGAATTTTGATTGTAGAACCTCTTTTTGGACCTTGGTTGACTTTGTTCATCGGACCTAGACCTCTTCATCTCTCTATTTTTTCTCTAAAGTTTTGACTCCTCAATTGATCAAGTATACACAATAAGTCTAGAGATATTGATATCATTATGGAGCATTGTCGTACAACACTCTTCCTTAACTAGGTCAGATACACTTGTCACAAACCAACTCATCGCATCCCTAGGGTTAGACACCAAGGATGGAGCATACTTATGCAATAGGCTAAACTTCAGCCTAAGGTTTATAAAATTCTCCACCTTAACCTCCCTCTTCTCACGGGGAAAGTACTTACCAAGGAATGCTTTCTTAAACTCCTCCCATTCTATAAGACCCGCTTCTACCGGCCTATTGCTTTTCCATTGAGTGAACCAAACTTGGGCAACATCTTTCAATTGGTAGGAAGATAGTTTCACTTATTCTCTAGAAGTCACCCCATAGCACTCACTATCTTATACACCTCATCCAAAAACTTTTGGGGGTCCTCTCTCACTTAATAACCAAAAAAAACCAAAGGGTTCATCCTTACAAAATCTCTCAACCTAGAAACCATAGTACACTCAATATCATTCACCCTAGACCCCACATCCCAATTAACTTGGGTCGTGATAGCATGGGCTAAGGTTAGAAAAGCCGACCTTATCTATTCATTGGTGAAGGGCTGAGAATCAACCGAAACTTGGTTGCTTTGACAAACTTGGCCACTTGAGGACCTTGAGGAGGAACTCCCTCATTCACATTCTCCTCTTCCACTCGAAAAGGACACTTATAGAGCTAAACTCTAAGGCACGACTTCAAGAATAATGATAGAAGTGCAACTGCCTAACGTCATATTGCATCTCGCTCATAGATGTGTCGCGACTCACTCCGATGAACAAGACTTTTCTAGATGTGGCTTGTGAGACATCAATCCTAAAAACCATTCCCAAAACCTTGTGCAATGATACCATGTTTGTCACGACCCGAGTTTAGGCCCCAGATGTGACATGGCGTACTCAATACCGAAGGGGACTTATACAAGCCTCATAGTATTCATAGCATAAGATAGTTAGAAATAGTGCGGAATTAAAACTTTTCTTTTATAAGTCTAACAATTGAAATCATTAAAATAAGAAGAAGTCTATGGTCTCACATGGCCATCTAAACAATATTTAAAACAAAATAGGGTCAAGACCCTTTTCAATCGAAGTCTTGACAATAGTCTAATACATGAAATAAAAGGAACATAAAAAGTACTTGTCCTCGATCTATGAGGACATACCAAAAGTCTTGGAGAATATCAAATCCATGGTTCAACTAGAGAGTATCACATTGAATAGAAATCCTTACCCTTGGTAAATGTAAATAAAATATGGGTTAGCCCAATTAAGTACTAAGTGTGATAGCCATGCTTAAAAAGGACATGTTATTTTGAAATTCATGATATATGCCATTTTGAGAAATCTTCATGAACATAAGAAAATTACGCATAATATACAACCATAACAAACATACAAGTCATATCTTCACATTAGAACATAATCAACATATAAACCATTTCATCACATAAGCCTTCACCTCAAGTAACCCTCATGCTATACTTTGTGCAATGTATGGATAGCGTCCCATACCACCATCCACACTAAAGTACCACATTAAGGTTAGCAAAAGTGAACTTACCATTAAACCTTACCATCTTTACACCATACTCATATATAAGAGACATAAACATTACATAAGTCATACCACCACATTAAGACTAACATCTAAGACATCTCTAAGTCATACTTGTGCAATGTATGAGTTACATCCCATACTACTACTCACACTAACTACTCCTTTGAAGTCACCATAAACAAGACACATTCATACTCAATAAGTCATAATTAACAAGGAAGTAAATCATACTACAATCCAAGTATAACATGCATCCATACATTGAACATATAATCATTTAAGTCACCCATTTTTCATTAACTTCATTAAGAACACCTTCATTCATTAGACATTAGACCAACATCTTCATTAACATCATCATAAGAGGACATTCATTTCATTTAGCAATACATCATAAAGAACACATCATAACCCCTCTCAAAGCCTACCTGTGCAATGCATGGATGGCATCCCATACTATTACCCACACTAAGTAGTGCATTCTTGAGAAGTCATAGTTCATGAACATTCTTTGTGGGGGTAAGCCCTAACCGACATAGACCATGTGAGCTATTCATCGAATCCTAGTGTCACCCTCACTGGATAAAGGAATTCCTACTTGCCTAATGTAAGACCATTGTTTATAGTTTAAGTGGATCCATTAGCTAGACCTATGTGGGCACTTAGTTATGGGATAGTGAGATTGCTACTCGATACCCCGCATCAACTAACATAAGGGTATCCATCGCAAGAAATTTCTATTACAAACCCCGTCTCAACTCACGTGAGGGCTTTTATCTCATATCATATCCACTCGGTACTTGGCCTTATTCCCCAATGAGTACTTGATATTCATTACATTAATTCATTATGGGATTAGAGATTGTTACTAGATACCCCACCTAAACTAACATGAGGGCATCCTTCTCAAACCCAACATTCATTCATTGGAAAGCTCATAGATTCAAAGATGAGAATAGCTTTCACCTAGGAATCCCATATTGTGAGAAAGTCCTTTCACAACATGTCTTTATCATTCATTATAGTACAATTGAGAATAGTCTTTCAATAAGTACTTCATCATTAACATAATCATAGAACTTCATTCATTAGTCATCCATGAGTGTGTGTGAGTATGTGAGAATAACCTTTCACATATAGCATCATCATTCATAAGTACTAAATTGACTATATACTTTCAATCACAATATAATTTCATTCTAAATATGATCATAACACCTTCATTGAGATCACACACATATAATTCACATCATAATGACATATAGATCCTTCATGATCTTGCCTTCCAAGGCCATGAACCAACATCAACCCATAAATCTAAGATACTACAATAGATAAGGAAATTGACATGATTCAACAATTAATACAGTATAAACATAACCAATTCAACATACTACCATAATTAATCAATTTCCAATCACAATTCATAACTTAAGAATTTGGGGAAAAACATTGTTTCTAGGAAGAAATCATCTTAACTCAACGTTAATTCCACAATCCATTCATAATTCAATGCAGTAAAGCCTTTTAAAATCGGTTGGAATTGAACCCATGCATAGATTGAAAACTAGGATTTTTGGGTAAACTTTGAACACTTGAAATCACTTTTGAAATTGGCTCCTTGAAATAAACTAATTCAAGGATGAATAGTATCATGCCTTTAATAAAAGAATCTTTGACCTTGAGATTTTGGATCCTTCACTTCCAATGGAGGTTTCTAGAGAGAGAACTTTTGAGAGGAATGGTTTTTAACTTTAGGGTGTTTCGAAATAATGAAATCTAAAATTGAGTATAATATTGGAAAGCTCTTAAAATACTCTAATTAACCTAAAATAACCATACCCCAACTAAACTAGACTTAACATGAATTTACCAAAAGACCCTCACCTTGGCCGAACCATTTGACAGATTGCAGGTGCAAACGACGACTCCCCCACCTACGGTCCGTAGGTGGTGTGATGCCCCATTTTGTCCCTTCGTGGTTTGTGTCTGAGACATGATTTTGGGGGCCCTGACCTACGGAGGCCACCCACGAGTTGTAGGTGGACCTACGGGGCATAGGTCCCTATCTGTAGGTCATGAGGTGTTGGGCAGTTTTGGTTTTCTTTGGGATCTTGGGGGTTAGACTTATGGTCCTCCTCAAGGACCCCTAGGGTGGTCCTTGGGGAGTTGTACCTTGTCATTTAACCCCTAAACCCCTCAACCATAGCTCGGGATAACATACTACAACATGAAACCCTTCAACAACTTAAACACACACTAGTTAGGATCTAGTTTCACCTATTCGTTTTATGGGTCGTTACATTATCCCCCACTTGGGAACATTCATCCTCGAATGACACTTTAAACATATTAAGGGATTAACAACTCAAGACTAGAAGCCCATCATGCATTCAACATAAATACAATGCACAAAATTAGGAGGAAACTTCAACTCCATCTCAAACATGTTCCATGCAACTCAAGAAAGTAGGAACTACATCTACAAACTCATTATGCACGAAAATTTCAACATTTCTCATATCATTGGAGGAATCACCTTCTCCAACTCTAATCATGCTCATCATAACATCATTAAGAACATTTTGAAATTTCTTCATAAAAGCACATTTAGGCATGTTCATCAATTCACCTCATGAAGCATATATACAACTATTACAAAAAACAAATCAACATGAGGAACATAAAGCATAAAAACTCAATTTCTCATATAAAAATAAACTCATCAAGAACATGCATAATATAAGGAGACCATGGAAACTCATAATCACACATGACTCCAAAACATGAAACAAGCTACAAGGAACTCTTTGTCTTAGTCTTGAATAGGCATATAAAGAAAGGGATAAGGATATGGGAACTCTCAATAACCTTACTATTCAACATACTATCCCCCACTTAGGAGTAAACCCAACTAAGGTGAACATGAAAACAACATAGGAACCTCAATACATCATTCGAAACTATAAGGAACTATCACATACCGATGCCTTCATCCGGATTACCTCCTTTGTACTTCTTATCTTGAAACACAGAGAAACAATTCTTCCTTGGAGCATTAGGATCCGGTCCATCAAGAAAAGCTTGGTTGTTCTCTCTTCCTTTAGACATGAGTGTTGGGCAATCTCTCATCTAATGACCCTTCTTTGCACACACAAAGCACCAATCCGTGCCGGCAAGGGACTTACCCAAATGTTGCTTCCCACACTTGGCACACCTAGACCTTTCAAAAGAAGAAAAACTTTCATTCCCTCCTTAAGATTTAGGATTAGACACCTTATCATTGTTGACCTTAGAGGAATCTTGATTGTAGAACCTCTTTTTGGACCTTGGTTGACTTTGTTCATCGGACCTAGACCTCTTTATCTCTCTATTCTTTCTCTCAAGTTTTGACTCCTCAATTGATTAAGCATACACAATAAGTCTAGAGATATTGATATCATTATGGATCATTGTCGTACGACACTCTTCCTTAACTAGGTTGGATACACTTGTCACAAACCTACTCATCGCATCCCTAGGGTTAGACACCAAGGATGGAGCTTACTTAGGCAATAGGCTAAACTTCAGCCTAAGGTTTATAAAATTCTCCATCTTAACCTCCCTCTTCTCACGGGGAAAGTACCTACCAAGGAATGCTTTCTTAAACTCCTCCCATTCTATAAGACCCGCTTCTACCGGCCTATTACTTTTCCATTGAGTGAACCAAACTTGGGCAACATCTTTCAATTGGTAGGAAGATAGTTTCACTTATTCTCTAGAAGTCACCCCCATAGCACTCACAATCTTATACACCTCATCCAAAAACATTTGGGGGTCATCTCTCACTTAATAACCAAAAAACTCAAAGGGTTCATCCTTACAAAATCTCTCAACCTAGAAACCATAGTACACACAATAGCATTCACCCTAGACCCCACATCCCAATTAACTTGGGTCATGAAAGCTTGGGCTAAGGTTAGAAAAGTCGACCTTATCTATCGTTGGTGAAGGGCTGAGAATCAATCGGAACTTGGTTGCCTTGACAAACTTGGCCACTTGAGGACCTTGAGGAGGAACTCCCTCATTCACATTCTCCTCTTTCACTCCAAAAAGACACTTATAGAGCTAAACTCTAAGGCACGACTTCAAGAATATTGAAAGAAATGGAACTGCCTAACGTCCTATTGCATCATGCTCATAGATGTGTCACGACTCTCTCCGATGAACAAGACTTTTCTAGATGTGGTTTGCGAGACATCTATCCTAAAAACCATTCCCAAAACCTTGTGCATTGATATCATGTTTGTCACGACCCGAGTCTAGGCTCCGGATGTGACATGGCGTACTCGACACCGAAGGGGACTCATACAAGCCTCATAGTATTCATAACATAAGATAGTTAGAAATAGTGCGGAATTAAAACTTTTCTTTTATAAATCTAACAATTGAAATCATTAAAACAAGAAGAAGTCTATCGTCTCACATGGCCATCTAAACAATATTTGAAACAAAATAGGTCAAGACCCTTTTCAATCGAAGTCTTGACAATAGTCTAATACATGAAATAAAAGGAACATAAAAAGTACTTGTCCTCGATCTATGAGGACATACCAAAAGTCTTGGAGAATATCAAATCCATGGTTCAACTAGAGAGTATCAAATTGAATAGAAATCCTTACCCTTGGTAAATGTAAATAAAATATGGGTTAGCCCAATTAAGTACTAAGTGTGATAGTCATGCTTANTCAACTAGAGAGTATCAAATTGAATACAAATCCTTACCCATGGTAAATGTAAATAAAATATGGGTTAGCCCAATTAAGTACTAAGTGTGATAGTCATGCTTAAAAAGGACATGTTATTTTGAAATTCATGATATATGTCATTTTGAGAAAACTTCGTGAACATAAGAAAATTACGCATAATATACAACCATAACAAACATACAAGTCATATCTTCACATTAGAACATAATCAACATATAAACCATTTCATGACATAAGCCTTCACATCAAGTAACCCTCATGCTGTACTTTGTGCAGTGTATGGATAGCGTCCCATACCACCATCCGCAATAAAGTACCACATTAAGGTCACAAAAAGTGAACTTACCATTCAACCTTTCCATCTATACACCATAATCATAAATAAGAGACATAAACATTACATAAGTCATACCAACACATTAGGACCAAGATCTAAGACAACCCTAAGTCATACTTGTGCAATGTATGAGTAGCATCCCATACTACTACTCACACTAAGTACTCCTTTGAAGTCACCATAGACAAGGCACATTCATACTCAACAAGGAAGTAACTCTTAATACAATCCAAGTATAGCATGCATCCTTACATTAAACAAATAAGTATGTAAGTCACCCATTCTTAATTAACTTCATTAAGAACACCTTAATTCATTAGACATTAGACCAACATCTTCATTAACATCATCATAAGAGCACATTCATTTCATTTAACATTACATCATAAGGACCACACCATAACCCCTCTCAAAGCCTACTTGTGCAATGCATGGATGGCATCCCAAACTACCTACCACACTAAGTAGTGCATTCTTGAGAAGTCATAGTTCATTAACATTGTTTTTGGGAGTAAGCCTTAACCGATATAGACCATGAGAGCAATACAGGGAATCCTGTATCACCCTCACTGGATAAAGGGATTCCTACTTGCCTAAGGTAGGACGATTGTTTTTAGCTTAAGTGGATCCACTGTCTAGGCATATGTGGGCACATAGTTATGGGATAGGGAGATTACTACTAGATACCCTGCCTAAACAAACGTGAGGACATCCATCTCAAGAGATTGCTAATAGAAACCCCGCCTCAACTCATGTAAGGGCTTCAATCCCATATCATATCCACTCGGTACTTGGCATTATTCCCTACGGATTACTTGACATTCATTACATTAGTTCATTATGGGAAAAGATATTGTTACTAGATACCCCGCCTTAACTAACGTGAGGGCATCCATCTCAAACCCAACATTTATTCATTGGAAAGCTCATAGATTCAAAGATGAGAATAGCCTTTCACCTTGGAATCCCATATTGTGAGAAAGTCCTTTCACAATATGTCTTTATCATTCATTAGAGAACAATTGAGAATAGCCTTTCAATAAGTAATTCATCATTAACATAATCATAGAACTTCATTCATTAGTCATCCATGTGTGTGTGTGAGTATGTGAGAATGACCTTTCACATATAGTATCATCATTCATAAGTAATAAATTGAGGATATACTTTCAATCACAACATAATTACATTCTAATGATAATCATAACACCTTCATTGAGATCACACATATACTTCACATCATAATTACACATAATTGCTTGCCAAGGCCATGAACCAACATCAACCCATAAAACTATGATGCTATAATAGATAAGCAAATTGACAGGATTCAACAATTAATAGATTATAAACATAAGCAATTCAACATACTACCATAATCAATCAATTTCCAATCACAATTCATAACTTAATAATTTGGGGGGAAACATGGGTTGTAGGGATAAATCATCTTAATTCAACTTTAAATCCACAACTCACTCATAATTCAATGCAATAAAGCCTTTGGAAAACATTTGGAATCTAACCCATGCATAGATTGAAAACTAGGGTTTTTCGGTAAACATTGAAGTCTTGAAATCACTTTTAAAATTGGCTCCTTGAAAGAAACTAAGTCAAGGATGAAGACTACCATACCTTTAATGGAAGAATCCCACGTAAATCCCTTGAAAAACATGATGATTTGACCTTGAGAGATTGGATCCTTCACCTCCAATAGAGGTTTCTAGAAAGAGAACTTTCGAGAGGAGAAGTTTCTAGCTTTAGGGTGTTTTGACATATTGAAATCTAAAATAGAGTTTAATACTTTAAAATTTCTTAAAATACTCTAATTAACCTGAATTAACCGTCCCCCAACTAAACTAGACTTAACATGAATTTACCAAAAGATCTTCACCTTGGCCGAACCATTTGACAGATTGCAGGTGAAAGAGTTGAATCTTCACCAGAGGAGATGGATTGAATTCCTTAAAGACTACTATATGAATATTCTTTATCATCTTGGTAAGGCCAATGCAGTAGCAGATGCTGTCAACAGATTGTCTATGGGTAGGGTAGCACATGTTGAGGAAGACAAGAAAGAGTTAGCCAAGGATGTTCATCGGCTTGCTCTCTTAGGAGTTTGCCTTACGAACATATCAAATGATTGTGTTATAGTTCAGAATGGGTCAGAATCTTATTAGTGGCGGAGGTTAAGTTGAAATCACTTGACATACATACAACATAATATAATAGACCAAAGTGCACTATGCGGACTCAATCGGGTCCACCAAATCAACCTTGAGGTTAAGTATTTTGTTCAATCATGTTTGCCGAACTTGAGCTCCAATTGGCCATTCGCTAGACACGTTTGGTGATATTTGTTGTGACCACCGAATGAGCTTAATATAAAAAGGCCATGGGTCTTTTGAAATTCAAAAAGTAAATCTTTTGATATATTTAAGCCTTTTCTTCTCCTTTTTCTTGCATTGCATCATTTGAGTGATTGTCAGCTTTTAGTATGCGATTTAAAAGTTAGAGGAGTTTATTGATTGTTAGATTTTTGTGGGTCGATATATATTGTCTGTATTGGACTATGCCCATGAGTTATTTGCTTGCGTGTTGCCTATAAAATGGTAATATTGATTAATTATTTTTATGAAATTGAATTGATAATAATGATGGGTCTTAACTTAATTTGATGTGGGTAAAGTATGAGCAAACTAGAGTTGACCCAATTGCATGATTTTTCCTGATAATAGACAGAGTGACGACTTTCTTAAGGGAAAATCATTAATTCGAGCAATACATAGCAATATCTGGGGGAAGTATATGTACCTATTTGTAGATAGGAATATATTTTGGTTGTAATGATGTTAGAAAAGTTGTATTTTTTGCGTAGGATGGGTTTAGCGGAAAAAATTAGGCTTTGGGCAGAACATCTCTTTTTCGGCGAGCTTGTCTTAGCTCGTCTAGGAGGTTAGGAAAATCACTAAATAAGCCCCAACTCATCTTCTTTAGCATATATGTGACCTTTCGCGCTGTTCCATTCGGTGAGCTTATCATAGTTCGTCGAATCCACTCCTCCCTTTGTCCCTGTTCCCTTTGATAATTTCCAATATCTGATTCGACGAGTTTACTTGAGTTTCCTATCCTGTTAGGCGATCCACCTTCCCATTCGGCGAGACATAGGGTAATTTTTTATTTATGTATAGAATGATTTTGATTTTAACTAACCTTCACAACTTATACAAGGGTATTTTCTATAAATAAAAGGTAAGCAAATGGTAACATCAAACACTAAGTCTAACAGAGACTCCCCTCCACCTCCTCCTCTAAAGAAGTACAGGGGTATTTTCTATAAATGAGCCATCTGAGGCTCCATGTTGTCAGTTGGCTATCACTCCACAAGATTCTACCCAATAGAGGGTGCAACCCAAAAAGGGGGGGTGGTAAGAAAAAGGATGGAGATGAGGTCGAAGCTAGTTCAACCCTCCTCCGCAAAAGCATCAACTTCTAGAGTTCACCTAGCTATTGCTCCAAGACCTCTAAAAAATCTCAAATCTACTAGATAATACACTATTCTTGGGGATAGAAGGCTCTCCACAAATTGGGTTTTGAGCAAATACCCAACTATTTGGGATACCATTCAATTCCATATATTTGAGGGGTTCATAAGGCCAAGAAACCCCTATATTCTTCCTTGAGTATGAGAATTTCACATAGCGTATGCTCAGGCCCTACCAAAGAAGTGGAAGGGTACAGTCTGGAAGCCGCTCAAAGATGTGGAGGTCAGTGGAAATAAAGTACAATGCCATGCCGTTGTGATTAACACTGCACTTGGGATACTGACATTTCAGTCTAATATGTATTCGATGTGGATGTGATATGAGTTAGATTCATTGAGAGGGTAGTTGGCACTACTTATTTATGATTCTTTTCCCTCCAAGATGGCTGATGGTGCCCGTATGAAAAAGAAGGACCTAAGTGTGGTAGCTCGATACTGGTTTGCCCTCATCAACAATAACATTATGCCTTCACAAAACGAGTATGTCATTTTCCATGCAAATGTAGTTCTATTCACACAAACATTGACTGGGAACACATTTATGTGGGAGCAACTATTTCAGATAAGATAATGATGAGGGCTAGGCCAGAGCAGACCTCTCTCTTAATCCTAGATTTTATTGCATAGTTGTGTCAGAGGAAATGAGTTATCTTTAGGGAAACTTCATATGTGACAATTGGAGGATTGAGGTTTAGTATTTATGGGATGATATGTTTCGTAGTAAAGTGCCACCAATAGATACTACACATGTAGTAGGTCCTAATAGTCCAAGAAAATAAGCCAACACATTTGCTCTTTCTTTTGACAAGTAAGTGTATGTGCATCTTCTAGTGCGCCTTCAGTTTCTGCTGCTCTTGCTAGTATTTTTGTTGTTTCTATACCTACGCTCACTTCTATAACTCGTCCCATATTGACCTACACTTTGATTTATCAGATGTGTAATCTTTCCCGATGTTGGATTTTAGATCCGCGAGGGTTGAGACAGACACGCCCGAGATTATCAATAGGGCTATTGAGAGGGTTTTGGATCCCATTGAGAGGCTATTTTCCGAAGGAGTTTAACGAGCTTGACTAATGTCGCAGAATGAGACGCGCATTGAGTTTTTGGGAAATTTTTTGGCTAACTATAATAACCCAAAGTAGAGAGAATTAAAGAGAGTTCTAGAGATTAGAAAAGTTTGAAATATTTGTAGTTTTGAGAGAAACACTTGTACTTTGTGAAGAACACTTTCCAGCTTTCTTAGGTTTTTGAACTTTGTTCTTGAATTTGACAAAATAAAGTTTAATCCAAAAGTAGTTTTGTTTGTAATTGCTGAATTTCATGCTACCAATGGCTACTTTCATGGAATGTATAATTTCTTTGTTTGTTGTGATGGGTGGATAACACCCCAAGATCTAGGGGTGCAATTATGGGGTTTGATATTGTTTTAATGTAGTGGGTATTGTGTTAGACTCTATTTTGCTATTGTTCTTACATGAAAATTTGGGCTAATTAGCATGGGATAAATTTATGGGTTAAGGTTTCAAGCATAATTCCTACTTTCTATCTCTGATAGATGCACGGAATAGATTGATTGGAGTGGGTAATTAGTCCAATACTATTAATTTAAGTTTGATGTCTATAGCTTGCTTGAAAATGAAGGTTATGGGTCTAATCAATTTGCCCTATTTCTGCATTGAAAGAGAGAATAGAGTATGCTATTAGGTTATTGAGATTTGCTTATAGATGCGACCGAAAGGAGATTCTATTCAAGAATGCTATGAGATAGAAAGAAGATTAACATCATTTAAGATGACTTAGACTATTCATGTATGTTCATCACTATAGAGCATCATAATTACCCCTTTATGACATTGATTTGCAATCTCCGCACCTCTAGATTTCTTTTTAATTTTTGAGATTTCTGTAATTCTAGTTCAATTGTGATAATTGTTAACCAAATCTTTTTATTACATTGGTGGAATCATCAACCCACTTGTTCTTAATATTACAAATGAGTGATTTTACGGTCCAAATTTCTTGAAATGAATCCTCTACAATATACCATTCCCTGTAGGATTCGACCTAGACTCTTCATTCGATTTTTATTGACTACGACCGTTATTCCTTTTAATTTGTTTTAAAGAGTTCATTTAATTGTTATCACCCATCCTATATATTCGTAGGTCAAATTTAGAAACTTGAAATTCCAAAATCTCATCCTCAAGGTCAACGAATCCCTTCCAACGACATGTAGAACTTCCTACAGTCCGTAGAAAGGACTCAGTCATTGCCTTTGTGCTAAACTAAGTATTTTCCCATTCCTCTCAACTTTCTAATTTCATAGGTGTAACAATATTTCACCCATGGGATCATTGGTCCTCGAATGGGACTCTAGCTAGTCTTAATAGAGTAAGAGAAAAAGTAACAATCGAACATAAATGCGAATTTCATCAAATACACATAAACATGGAGAATCACCACATGCAAAATCATAAAATAATTATCAAACTTTTCATAAACATGCATGTATATGGAATATTGAGAATGACTAAACTGCATAATTCTGAAAGAATGAACCATTAGAAACTACACCTCAAGCTAGGATAGAAACGGAGGGAATGAGATTTGATATCAGAACATCATATCACGTTTTGCCTCCCAAGCAGCACTCTCACCTAATTGATTACTTCAAAGAACTTTTTCGGAAACAACTTCTTTATTTCTCTACTTTCGAACATGTTGGTCAAAAGTCTAAACTGGAACCTCTTCAGATTTTTTTTTCTTTAACTCCCAAACCTTCTAAAGGACACAGGATGTCGGATCTCCAACACATTTCTTCAACAAAGATGCATGAAATACCGGATGTCCCGATGCCAAATCATTAGGTAACTCCAATTCATAAAAAGACATTGTCAATACATCTTAAAATCTGATATGGGCCCACATAAAAGAGACTAAGCTTCCCTATCTTTCCAAATTTTATTACACCTTTAATGAGTGAAATTTTCAAGTAGACCCAATCATCAATATTAACCAAAAAATATCTTCCTCTAACATCGACATCAGACTTTTATCGACTTCATTTTTAATCTACCTCGAATGAGTCAAACATTTTCCAAAGCCTCATGTACAAACTCGAACACTGTAAAAGTAACCTCACCAACTTCAAACCAACAAATATGTAATCTACAAATCCTGCTATAGAGAGCCTCAAATGGTGCAATCCTAATGCTATAATGATAGTTATTATTATAACATAATTCAATCGAAGCAAAATGGTCATGCCAAATACCCTTGTAATCGGTTACACAAGCTCTTAATATATCTTCTAAGGCTTTGATAGTACGCTTGGCTTAACCATCGCTTTGAGGGTGGAAAGCCATGCCATGTTTTACTTGAGTACTAAGGCCATTTTGAAATGACTTCAAAAATTGAGACATAAACTAAGTGCCATGATTAGATATAATGGGCAAGGGTACTCTATGCAACCTTAAAATTTACTGAATATATATATTGACATACTAGTCGACTTAAAATGAAGTCCTAATGGGAATAAAGTGAGTTGATTTCATCAATCGGTCCGCAATAACACAAATTGGGTAAAACTGGTATTGATTACGAGGTAAACTCGTAATGAAGTCCACATTAAAAAATTTCAACTTCCATGTAGGTATACTAATGTTTTGAGACAAACCACCCAGTTTTTGGTGCTCAACTTTCACTTGTTGGCACTTTGGATTTAACTATACATTTTGTAATATCCTTTTTCATCCAATTCCACCTATACACTTTCCACAAATCGCTATCCATCTTAGTGTCTCCTGGGTGAATAGATTACCGTTAATTATTAGCTTCTTTCAGAATTTAATTTGTCAATTATTTAATATTCATAACAGACAATCGACCTTTATACTGAAGCAAACAATCTCACCCTTGGTAGAAAGCCTCAATAACTTCTTTTGGAAACTGACATCTTCAAATGAACTTGTACCTGATCAAGATCTTTCTTAGCCTTCACATCTGATACAAAATATGATTTGGACCAATTTCGAACAACTACACCACCTTCATTATAATGAACCGAATGAACACCCAATCGGCCCAATCTATGGATATCACTAACTAACTCATTCTTACCATCCTTAAGATGAGCAACACTACCTATTCATAGTCGACTAACAACATACTCCTCTACATTGACTTAACTGAGATGATATAGGATGCTCATGTCGTAATCCTTCAATAACTCAAGCCACCTATTCAAGAGAAAATTCAAATCTTTTTAAGTGAATACATATCTCAAAATCTAGTGGTCGGTAAACACATCTACATGAACACCATATAGGTAATGCCTTCAAATCTTAAGAGCAAATACTACCGCCGCTAACTCCAAATCATGCATTGAATAATTATTTTCATGCACCTTTAATTGCCTTGAATCATAAGCAAATATTTTCACATGTTGCATCAAAACACAACCAAGACCAATTTTTGAAGCATCAAAATAAACAACAAAACAATGTGATTCTTCAGGTAATCTTAATATATGGGCTGAAATAAGTCAGTCCTTCAACTCATTGAAACTCTTCTCAAAAGCTTTTGACCACAGAAGTTCACTTTCTTTTGAGTCAATTTCGTCAAATGTGAAGAAATAAAGGAAAATCCTTCAACAAACCTTTTATAGTAACTGGCCAAACCCAAGAAACTTCGTATATCTGAAGTGGACAAAAGTCTAGGCAAATTCTTAACTACCTTATTTTTCGTAGCATAAACTTGAATACCCTCTACATAGACAATATGGCGAAGGAAAGCAACATACCTCAGCTAAAACTTACATTTGCTAAATTTATCATACTATTCTCGATCCTTAACAATTTAAATTCAATCCTTAAATGCTCAACATGTTCACCCTTAAACTGTGAGTAAATCAAAATATCATCAATAAACTCAGTCACAACATGTCAACATGTTACTTAAAACCCTATTCATCAAATCCATAAACATTGTCAGGGCATTAGTCAAACCATAAAACATCATCATAAACTCTTAATGACCGTACTTAGTTTAAAAAGTCGTCATCAAAATGTCATGTTTCTTTACCCTAAATTGATAATAACACAAGCAAAAGTCAATTCTACAGAAGTAACACTCAGCTGGGAGTTGATAAAACAAGTCGTCTATCCTTGGAATATGATACTTAGGGTAACCTTTTTCAATTGATGATAGTCAATGCACATTTGTAGGGAACCATCCTTCTTTAGAACAAACAATCCTGAGCTCTCGATGGTGAGATACTTTGTCTAATTTATCCTTTATCCAATAAGTCTTTCAACTATTCCTTTAATTTCTTATGTTCTGTATGGGCCATACGATAACGAACAATTTCTAATTTGATATGTACATTTAAAGCTGATGCTTACTATTCAAAGCAAACTTTGGTTTACAGTTGTTCCAAATAAGAACTATTCACTTCCCTTTTTTGCCTATGTTTATTTAATTCTTAATGTTTTCTTACATTAATTTTGCTTAAATGCATTCAAATATTGCTATGTTTCTCTTTATGATATACTTAATTAGGCTATGAATTGACTTTCGATTGATGATATATAGTATGGAAAATATTTGTATCTTTGGTCTAATGTAGAGCATGGACTTATTTGCAAAACATCAGTTTTGTGTTAAAATATGTAGGAGTGGTCTCAGGATGTGCAACTTCTTTCTATGACATTACAACAAAATGAACTTTCCCTTTGACATCAAGGGATAAGAGCTGATTGTTGGCAATGAGTTAGAATCTAAGTCAACTTTTTCTTGCTCATATTTGCTCTAGGATCGACAACCTTAGTTGGAGCATATCTAGAAAATTGCATGAGCTTCAAGGCATACTCCTTTACACTCATATTTCCTTAATGAAGGTTGATGAATTCAAGTACCTTTGCCTACATCATCTCAAGGGGAAAGAACCTATAAAGGAAATCATTCTTCAACTTCTCCCAATCAACATGACCCGTATCAATCGCCCTCTTTTCCTTCCATTGGTTGAACCAAACTTGAAAAATACCCTTATGTTGATAAGCAGCCAATTCTGCCTTTTTCATTGGCATCACACTAATGATCATCAAAACCTTGTATGCATCATCAAGGAACTCTTGAATATCTTCCTTAACCTCGGAACGATTAAACTCTAGGGGATTCATCCTAATGAGGTCCATTATAGTTACCACCGTACCCACATTTGGGTTCATAGGGACCACAGCCTCCCTATTGGCTTAAGCCAACACTAGGAAAGTAGCTTGATACTCCGCATTGGTTACTTGTTCCCCCAAAGGGTCGGCCGGAACTTGTGGATCTTATTAAGGATCTCGAGGAGCTTCTCATTCCACATTCTCATTCGCATTCCACCTAACATAAGCTCTTCCAGGGACCATATCCAGAAAAGGATCGAATGAGGATTAGGAGAGAGATATTTAGAGTTACACTCTATCACAGGACCTAGAATGATGAAAGAAGTGAAATTTCCTTAACATCTTATAATCTCCTATTCATAAATGTGGCATTCTTCACACTCATCTAGCTTGCATTCTTATAGATTCACTACATATTCACAAAGATATAGAAATTTCTTGTTTCACTTTGTATGGATCTTTCACATAATTTGATCTGTCAACCCTCTCTGAGATATAATCTACTAATGTTATTTTCCCCTTTCCTCTTTTTTTTTGTAACTATTTTTTTAGTTAACATTACTTGGTGTGTTCTCTCATCTAATGTATGGTATAATATCCCAAGTAATTACAGCATGCAAGAACCTACGAGCATATATGAAGAGCTATGTGACTATGATAAAGACTTCCTAAAAAATTATGATTGAACTTATTTTAGGTTTTGTGAAATTCATTTCAAGTACACATTTTGAAATATATTTTTTTCTAGTATTTGTAATATGAAACAAGTTGATTTTTCCTATATTTATCGCACATCAATATATAAGGATTATTATTTTGGAGTTATTTAATTGTTAATTTTGTGCTTGAAATCATCTAAATCACATAGTAATGTATAATGTGATAATCAGAAATATACAAAATTAAATTGTAGAATATAAATATTTTTAAATATTTATTGCTTATATAACAGTGCCACACTTTTTAATTGTGGCATGAAAATTATCCAATACAACATTTAACAAATGTTGCTTTAGAGGAGGTAGAAAATTCTACATTTTGCAAGTTTAGACTATGATAGTTAAGGCCACACTTGAAAAGATGTACTGCAAGGTCATGAAAACTTTGCCATATGAGGTCCTATAAGCGTAGAAACGAAAGCAACACTTGAACGTGTGGCCTTAAATCAAAGGTTACGCTTGTTTAGGCCACCCCCGAAAAGTGTTGCCTAAGGTCTAAAAGTGTGGCCTTAGGTCAAAGGCTAAACTTTTTGATAGTTAAGGCCACACTTTTTTGGAGAAGCTAAAGACATAATATGTTGTATTGTTACTTTTGGGTCAATGCTGTCAATGGAGTGGTAATCTAAGAATACCCTTCCACAAACATTCTATAATAATCAGCCAAACCCAAAAGGATTCTAATATTCGAAGGGGATAAAAATCTGGGCCATCTCTAAACCGTATCCGTCTTCTTAGGATCTACCTCAATACCATTACCAAAGACAATGTGACCAAGAAAAGCCATAGATCTCAACCAAAACTCATATTTACTAAGCTTTGTGAATAATGGTTGGTCCTTGATGACTTGCAACACAATCATCAAATGATAATCGTGTCTATCCTTACTAAATCATGATGTCGTCGATAAACACAATCACAAACATGCTATATATTGTCTAAACACTCTATTGATCAAGTCCATAAATGTGGTCGGAGCATTATTTAAACCGAACGACATTACTAAAAATTCATAATGACCATACTGAGTCCAAAAAATCATCTTCGGTATGTCATCTTCCTTCATCCTTAGTTGGTTATAACCCTAACGGAGGTGATCTAAGAGAAGTAACTCACTCCTTGGAGTTGATAAAAAAATTCATCTATCATTGGGAGATCATACTTATTCTTAATGGTAACATTTTTCAATTGTCGGTTATCAATACACATGTAAAGTGAAAAATATTTCTTACAAACAAGCAAGATTGGAGAACCTCATCAGGAGATACTAGGACGGACGAAACCCTTATCCAACAAATCATTCAATAGCTCTTTCAATTCTTTAAATTCTACCGGAGCCATACGGTAAGGAGGAATACAAATAGGTTGCATATCTGGGAGAAGGTGAATTTTGAAGTTTATTTCCCTTTTGGGAGGAATATCGGGTACATCATAGGCAAACATTTCCAGAAAATCATTCACAACGTTGACCGACACAAGATTAGGGGTTTCGAAATCCGTATCCCTAACCCAAACAACATGTTACACACAACCCTTAGAGATCATTTTTCTATATTTAAGACAAGAAACAAACTGACCTTTGGGCATAAGATTTCCCCCTTTCCAATTTATGAAACGCTCATTTGAAAATTGAAATTTGACCACTCGTGTTCTTCAATCAATAGAAACATAAAAAGAATGGAGCCAGTCTATACCAAGAATAACATCAAAATCTATGATATAGAGATCTAGCAAATAAAAAAGAATGACATTATAGGATAAGGAGATTAGACAAATTCTATATACTCTCTTAGCCAAAATATGAACAATTAATTAAACCCACATGAATTCAACAATAAAATAAGTAACCCATCACACCCATTAGCTAATTAACAAATTTAAGTACATAATCACACCCCCAAGAATAGGGTTTTTAGAAAAACATAATAAAGAACAAGAAATCATTACCAAATATGTTTTCCATCTGATTTGGCAACGATCCACAAGTCTCCAATTGTAAAAATTAAAGTCAAAGTCTCAGAATCTCTAAATCCTTTGTAAAAAGTGTAAGAAGATAATAATAATAAAAACCCAGCAATGAACAATGGGGGAATGTTTTAGGACTATTCAAAACTATGCTCTTTTTCTGAAAAAAAACATTTATACTTGCCCAAAATTTCACAATTAGAGTCACTCGGCGAAGTAAGTCTAGCTTGCCGACCTGATCGACCGTGAGGCGAGTGTTTCTTCTCTCACCTTTTTGGTGTGGCTTTTCACCATCTCCTTTCTGTAACTTTCGACGATTGAAATCGACATTGCTGATTAGTTCGTTGAGTCACCGAACTGCTTTCTTGCTCGCCGAGTTGGTCTGGTTCATGGGTTTCCATGCTAGAACTTTAGGCGAGCTGAAGCTCTACTAGGCGACTCACTAAATGGCTTTGGCGAGACCAAGCCTTGCTGTCCTAAAATTATTCAATTTTTTTCTATCCTATTTACCTCGTAGTGTCCTTGGCTTGCTCTTTTTCCGTCATTGTTGCATATTGACATTTTAATATTAGTTATGAGCATAAAATTGGTATTGAGGACACTAATTTCCCGAATATCAAACCCTAAATGAGTCGAAATCCCTGAATCATCAACACCCTCAACTTAAACTTTTGCTTATCCTCAAGTAAATAACAAAAACAATCAGTTCAACAGAGATATCTACAAATATTTCTACTTGAGACTCAAGATGAATGCACATGAGGTTCAATATTCACAAGAAATGTTCAATTGTGAACTAAAAGTTTCAAACTGTGACTAGCCATCATCAAATAGAAATCAAGCTCACAATGCTTGCATCAAATGCAAATTCAAGCTCAACAGGGGTATTTTAATGCCCTCACATCAAGAAAGATTCCATGCCCCCACAAAATTCATCAAATATTATGGCTTAAGGTGTCACACCCCTAACTAGAAAGGGGTGGACATCAAGGATATACACAAGCACCTACTAATTATCTTACTAATTTCATTACAAAGCTATAAATTCATAAGAAGAGAAACCTATATGAAGACACATACTAAAACATAGATAACAAAAGGTCCCGTTGGGCTACTTTACAATGGAAACAAAACTAAATCTAAGAAGCTTCTAAAGAGTACGCCTCTGAGAATTTGATAACTAGTCAAGACAGGGCCTCGACATACCCATTATGATATATATACATACGTAGCAAAATATAGGCTCTAAATATCTGATAGCTCCAGGTAGAGGCGAAGCTTACCAACTGCTAAACTGGAAGTCTCTAGTCTACTGAAAATACTTGTTATCCTGAGTACCGGAGCCTAGAGTAATACAAATGAAGCGCCAAAATAATAGGGACGTCAGAACATATAAAATATGTACTAGTATGTAAAGCAGACTAAATAACAAATAGACATATAAAAATGCTAAAATACATCAAATATAAAGATAGGCAAATCTAAGCATGTGTATGTAGGAGACATAATTCGTAACTGGAATTGTGACCAACTTCAAGGGTCCTCATCTAACATTTCATGGCTGAGTTATTTATATATAGAATCCCTATAATTTTCCTAGTGATATAGTTACTTCATTATATCGCTTCTTTGCTCTTTGTAAAACTAACTGTCAGGGAATCACATGATGGCCTACTGACGGCGATTAGTGAACCCTTTATGGCATCTATAGCCCAAAGTCACGACCATGCGTGAAATCTCATATAGTCTGGTAAAGAGGTCTATCAAGGTACGCCCATCAGGGCTTCTGTATGGTCTGCCCGCAGGCCTGTATCAATCAGTTGAATCCACGATGGGAAATTCCAGCTGACTACATCTGAATTATGTGCACAGAGTAACATCGCACTTAGTAACCCTAATAATACCCACCCCACACTACAGAGTAGTCTATAATCTCAACTTCTTGCAATTATTTATAATAATTAATTCATTAATCACATAGCTCATAATACAATTCGTGATTACTTCTTTAGCTTGAGAATCATATATCTTGTGACCTATACACTTATGAACCGTCTGTGGCTGGTTGCTTTCTTTAAATTTATGCAACATATACACTGCTAACTTCTAAGAGTTTCAACTGTAGACATATATAGTTGTGTGAAACATATTGCTTACTTGAAGAGTACTGTAACTCTATAGGTTTAGGACTCAACATGAGACGGTTTATAAAATAAGATAACTTTCTTTCAAGTATCATAGAATCTCTAGTGACATTTATGAGAAGGACATGCGATTTTAGGTCGTGCCTTAAGGGCAAAAGAGGTTTTAGCTTTACATACCTTACTTCGGGACTTACTATCTTACATCGTCAAATTCCTTTGCTGACAATTTATCTATAACATAAATTCATAAAAGGATAGTATAAGAAACTAATCAAGAGTCAGAACAATGCCAAAAACACAATAATACTTCGTGAGCAACAATCTCAACAATTACCATAGATGAATGGTGTATCACCACGCCCTTCTATTTCTCTACTGTCCATTTTGGCTTATGACTTACTTACATGTTTAGTTAATCCTCAATCCTTTAACCATAAAGAACCAGCCCCCTTATTCATCTACACTTAACATAAAAGTAAAACTCATGGCCTCCGATCACCATTCCACAGGTTCCTTGTTAACGATGTCAAAATCCTTTATAAGATCATAATTTAAGTTGGTAGAGAACCAATGCCATAAATTAAAATAATAGGACCTCATATAACCAGCTACAACATATTCTTAGCGATTTAGGCATTTCATCAAACACTTGGTGAGTGACAAACATTCAAGAACTATAAGAGTCACGTTCTCTATACCTAGCCTTCCATTTTATGTAACCTGCTTACTTCCTCAATACAATACCATTGACCCCTCATTTGGTTAAAATAACAACCAACACAACTTTCTACAAACTCCCTCCTCACCAAAACATCAACTACAATGGGTAAAACATTGACTCATGGCTTCCTATCACCATCCCGTGAGTCCTACCTGGAAATTATACTTAAAGCAGCCTTGGAATACTATTTATGACTATAGAAGAGGTGGAATACCTATATATCCAAGAGAATCTTCCCCTGCCCTTTTTTATTCTCCAAGAAAAATACTTTTTCATTCAAGAAAACATTTAGCTAAGTATATCTATAGGTCTATGGAGAGGAAGATACTTGATTCTTGAAGAAACCAACTTACCTTAAGCTTTGGAGGATTGAAGATGAGAAAATCTTGAAGAAATAATTTGAAACCAGTCCTATACGTTATTGAGTTTATTAGAAAGTATATCCAAAACTTCTAATATAAAAACAACAAGTTTAGCTGACTTTCTCTAAAGTTCCACATGTCCCGCAGTGATTGGCAGTTCGCACGTCTATTGTAGAATGAACATAACCTTTTACTCCGATAATGTTTTAAGGAGCGGTTTGAGTTTTTGGAAACTAGACTCAAATACCTTTAAATAGATAGGTTGTAGGCCCTCTAACTAGTTATGTATTAGGAGATATGCTCGTTCAAAGTCATATGAGAAATGAGATCATTTGTAGTATTCCTCCACAATGAACCTTTAAACTTGAATCTTTTCTTTAATGATCTCTTTGGCCTAAAACTTTTGTTTTACCCTTGAAATGACTAAATATAAGGGTTACATGGTATGCTTAACAATTTTCAATGATATAATTCCCCCGATATCACATTTACGCATTGGTGTTTACGAGTCGCAAATGTATTTTATGTTATGGGACATTACATAAGGAATCAAAATCAACTCTCACACTCACAAAGATAAACACACGCATGATTCTACCCATATGCTTGATCGTCTTTTCCGATCAACCTATCATTCGGCTAAATCAATATAACCAAGGTCTTTCAAGGCTTGTATCGGGCATGAGTGTAAAGGTATGACCATTTTGGCTTAGTGGCTTTTCCCTTCATGAAGTGTGGCCTGAATTTTAATTCTTCTCCTTTGCTTTCACTATTTTCATTTTCACAATCCTCCCTAAGTATTTTCAAACACCAAAATTTTTTCTTGTATGGCTCATTAGACACCCTTTTTCATTCCATCCGTGCACAAATTTCAAACTTTTATTCTCGTTTTTTTTTTCTCTTGTTTAATTAATTTTATATGGAGGGGTTCTATTTCTTTTCCACATAATTCTTTAAGGGTGAATTTCATAAAATTCTTGCTCATTTTGTCTCCTAATTCTTCACCACACCCCCAACTTAGGCTTTTAACCTAAATTCGTCTATTCAAATGGACCAAGTCTTCATGAAAGGTTTTAGGTGGGGAGGAAAGAGGCCAAATGTGTTTATTTAATCGGAAGACAAGGTTAGGCTCAAATGGTGCCAAGCTAGGTTCACACTATAACGAAGTGGTCACACAGAGGTGTAGTAGGAACTTGGTTCACCGCACAAATTTGTTCCTAAGATCATGTGTTTCATTCACCAATGCTAGTCAATTCGACCAACAAGACAAGTTCTAGGTATCACACAACACATGTTTCAAGAAAATCTCACCACACAAGGCATTCAACACAATCATCGATCATGACTCTACAAGTTAATGTCATGTGCAATGATCATCACAAGACTCATTTCTATAATCAACTAGAAATGAGTAGTAATTCTTAAGTCATCGGTATTGATCGCAACCAATACTCAAATATGCAAGAGAACAACCACAATATTAATAAATTCAGAAATCAGGAGGTGGATCAAGAACCAACATTGACACTTAAAAAACCAATATCCACATTTAACCATAACAAACGAGAAAATTCAGACACATAACTCATAAAATCATCCAAAACCAAATCATCAAAAGCCAAAGAGATACAACCCAAGGGCCTAGGTATGAAAATAGCCACACCCCACCAAAAATACAAAACACTGTCCTCAATTTGAGATGAAATAAAATGTCTCAAATATAAAACAAGAAGAGAGTCAATATCCCCCTATCAGGCTAAGCCTGAGGTGAACGTTGCATATTAGGAGTTCTCTCAGTGTGGCATCAGTGACCATCTCATCTCTAGCAGTAGTCTGTGCTCCACTGGAAACAACCATTGAGGTATCCCAGAGTGAAGCCTTCATTATAGTCTACACCATCGATCCCACTAAAAACTCGAGATCATCATAAACAGTAGCCTCACGGGTCCCCAGCTCCTCCTCATATGTATCAGGAGTGTCCAACTCATCACCCTCATTAACTAAAACAACATCTCTGGTCACAATTGTCGGAGGTATCTCAGAAAATAACTTGAACCTCCGAACTAGGACTCTCTGAAATGTCCACAGTACCCGAGAACATTGAAATGTTGGTTAATTTAAGCTCAGCCATATCTTGTCTCAAACCAGCCACCTCAGCCATATCTTGTCTCAAACCAGCCACCTCAGCCTTCAAGGCTGGCACATCCATAAAGTTCTGGTTGTCCTGCTCACATCCCACAACTCGCACAGTAAGTGAATCTGATGCCATATGGTGATTTGTAATCATCTCTCTCTTCTCTCACAGATCGTCCTGAATGGGGGAAAGGGCAACAACAATGGCATGCTCAATTAGCCTATGGATAGCTGTCGCAACTCGGAAGGCACGAATATCCACCAAATGGGTTAGGTGGCCCAACCTACATAACATAGCTTGTGTCAAAGAGGGGCGCGAAGCAGCAGAAGCAAAAGTAGTGGGAGCAGATATATTATGGGCAGATGTAGTAGGAGCAGATTAAGTAGGTGTACTTGAAGGCTCATAAGCCTTAGTGGAAGGAGTAGTGTCTACCTCCGACATGTCTTTTTCAACATCCGCAGATGTGTCCACCAGTTCTTTCCTCATCCACTCAGCCTCATCTCTGGTGTACTCAACCTCAATTTTCTGAATTTCATTAGAGGAAGTGGGAGTCACGTCTATATCCAGTTTTGGCACAATGGGCACTCTAGCTTGCCGACACAACTTCGTGATCAGCACCAGGAATGGCATCGATGTCTGGCTCTTCTTGGCCCTCATGGCCATCTCCTGAGGATGTCTCAAACAGTGCTACAGAAGACTCATTATTAATGCACACAACAAGACTCAACTTACTCATGCAAAGATCAATTGTGCACTCAAAGGTTCAGGGTGTGACTCACCATTACCAAAGATTCTCAATTTCAAAATACTTACTTCAAATGCAAGTTTAAGCTCAACAAAGGTACTCAAATGCCTTCACACAATTAATTATTCCATATTCACACACTATTCTTCAACAATTTATAGCTCCGAAAACACATACAACCCTCACACTCACAAAGATGAACACATGAATTACTTCACCCATAGGTTTGCCCTTATTTTCCAACCAACATTTGTGTCAGCTCACTCAAGATCAAAAAGGTCTTTTCAAGGATTATAACGGGGCTAAGTGTAAAGGTATGGTCATTTAGGATCAATGGTTGCTATCCTCATGAAATGTGGTATGAACAACACTTTCTTTCTTTTTCTTTAACATTTTCACCCATGCTCAAAAGTCATCTCATTATTCACTTCTCATAGACTATCGGACACCCCATTTCTTTTGAACTTTCAAAACTTTATTTCAAAACCTTTTGTTATTTTTCTTTTTTCATTCTTCTTTTCTTTTTTCCTTTTTTTTTGTATGGAGGGGTTCTATCTTTTCCAAAACCATGGGTAAATGGGGACTTCTTTGCACTTCTTGATTTACCTTCTCCTTTCACCACACCACCAACATAGGCATTTAGCCTAAGCTGGCTATTCAAACAAACCACACTTCATGAGGATTATGGGTGAATGGGTAAAAAGAGGTCATATTTTCTCAAGGTTTTTCCAAGAATAGGATAAGGCTCAAAAAGAGAGTTGAAACAAGGTTCACACACTCACAAAGATGGCCACAAAAGAGGTATATTATCAAATTGTTTCACTTCTCAAAATTGTTGCCTAAGATCATTTGCAGAGTTCACATCACTTAGTCAACCGGACCAATGGGGAAAGTTATAGGTGTCCTCACACATGGTTCATAGTAAGCTCATCACACAAGGCATTGGCACCAATATCAAATAAGACTCCACACTTTCTCTGGTGTCCAACATTCATCACAAGAGATTCATTTGATAGCCGGCTAGTCACAAAGAGATGCAAAGAGTTCACACATTATATACGCAACTTCATTTAGCCTCATCGTAGCCGCACATTCATTTTTGTTCGATTGAGAGAACTATTCGAGTAATTGGTATTGATTATGATCAACACTCAAATTTGCACAAGAACAATCACATTCAAACACAACAAGAGGTGGCACAATTTTCAGAAGGGGTCAAAGCCATTTGCATTTAAAATAAGGAACCAGAAGCTCAAACATGGACAACACAGTGCCAAAACACAATATACAGCACAAATCCCAATATACAAACAATACTAATAATCACATGATGTAAGGTATGGAAATAGCTCACCTCATCACAAATAAAAAACATTTTTTCCTCAAATGCAATAAAAACACTAAAAATCCATAAGAGTGACAGAGAGTGAGGTAACGAAAAGTCATGTCTAAGCAGTCGCTCCATCTGTCAGGGCATTAATGCCTGGTGTAGCATCAACACTATCGACTCCACTAGGGTCGGCCATAGGTGTGTCTGCATGTAAGATTCGCACGACTGAATCCACCATAGCCTCCTCGACTGTTGTAAGGCCCTCAAAAGCGGTCTCCTCATTAATACCAAGTTGCTCCTCATCGGTCTCAACCTCAGACTCGGCAACATCTACCTCCTCATCTTGAAACTTATCTCTGGTGGTAGCCGGAGGCACATCTGCATCAGCCGGCATGTTAGGGATCTCCACAGTCTCGAAAATCATGGACATATCCGTTGACTTCACACTACAAGAAAAATAGCCTCTAAGAAAGGGAAATATTGTCCTAAAAAGTTCAAATCTGGTCCCAAATAGAGGATTTTCTTCTTTGAAAACTATACATTTTCTGGTCGTTAAATCTCTTTAATGACTAGCAACAAACCAGCCTTAGATTACCCTTTAAGGACGAGCAACTATCTCATCCTAGATTACTTTTTCTTGATAAGCAACCACGTCGTCTTAGATCATTTTTGCGACTAGTAACACCTCGTCCTTGATGATCTTTTAGGGACAAGATGTTGTCTAATCCTAGATGAAACTTGTAGAGACAAGAAATTATCTCGTCTTAGATGAACTTTTAGAGATGAGCAAAAATTTTGGTCTCTTACTAACCATCAGTACTTCTGGAACTTCATTTCACAAAAATAATATAATTTTTTTAATAAATGTAAGATTTCTAAGGTAAATCTCCATACAAAAGTTTGATATAAATATAAAAAAAAAGGTAAAAATCCCATGGTGTTAGTTTTAATATTTGTTTAACAAAAACGCGGTTAGAAAAGTAACAATATCTCGGGCAAAATAATAATAGTCTTGTGCATCTTCAATAATTGCATCTTAACTTGTAGCTTCAATCTTCACAAAAGTACACCGAAATTCACCAAGGGTTATCCAAAAATATTTACAAGCTGCAAGAACATATAAGAAAAATTGAGTAGGAAAGCTTTGATAGTGTATCCCAAGTCTTATAAAATGTCTACAGATTACATTCATTATAAATGCATTAAATCCCAGACAAAACTATAGGCCGCATGAAATCCCAGAAAGCCGTATACTACATCTACTATGTATAGTTCTGCAAAGATTAAAAAAACATATGCACACAGTTGTACAAAACTAAAAAAAAAAAAAAGAGGAAAAAGATGTGTGGCTGCTATTCTATTTGTATAAAATAGAAACAACACCGATTAAGAAGGATGTAATCTTTTAAACAATTATATTGCCGGTGAAGATGCCACTGCAGCCGCCTAAATAGAGTTTATGATTCGTTGTTTCAAAATTTCAGCAAATACAAGCTCAATCCTTATTCATTCGTCAAATGGCAAACAGTCACACTATTGTTCTCACACAGACATCTCAAAACTGAACAACTCGCATTTTCATGGATTACAAGTAAATAAGTCAAGCAATGGATGGAATTTGTGCATGGTATGAGAGGAAACTCAAGGAATTGAACCCATCCATTAGAGAAATAAGTTACGACATCTCAGATTATTACAATTTCATAGATAGCCTTGTTGATATGAGTGCATTAGTGTATGATCACTCAATCCATGATTACCTCCCCTATGACTACCAGTGGATGTGACAGAAAACATTGCAACACCTGAAAAAACTGGCATCGCAGAGATAATATATCATAAAGGCTAGTTTCTATATACCATTTTCACTTAATTTTCTTATAGCTTTTTTGAAGAGAAGAGTTGTGGATTGGAAGATTGCTGTCAGGAGTAAAACTTTATGTATAATACGCTTCTTTTCCCTAAAATTCAAATCCTATCTGCAAAGCTACAAGTGGGAAATCAACTGTTGTCGGAATTGAACCTATACTGGTGTTGCAATTCAAATCTTGGATGCATAACTATATAGAGTTCGTTCTGTAAATTGAGCACTTTAAACATGCTAATAATTTTATCACTCAGCTACTTGTAGTGGATATAGAAGTTCATCTTTCCCTTTTTAATCAACCAAATCAACTTCTTTACTAGAATCTACTAAACGGAATTGGTCATCATTCTACTGAAACATCAAATTTTCCACTTCACAAGAAAAAGTTTTAGTATCTTGTTCATGACAGATCCCCAAAAAGCAATACCGTTTTCCATTATCAATCCAACAAACAAATAATAACCTGATATGTATCATGAAGCATAACACAAATATGTCAAACAACCACTAGGTAAGAGAAGATAATATCCCAATGAAGTACCTCACAAGTGAAGAATTCCTTTAAACATGCATATCAATAATAATAGAAAAGTTGGTGGAAAGCATGTCAATTATCAATCCACCGTCTTTCAGTTTCAAAAAGGATATGCTATTTGTTCATTCCTCTCTTCATTAGTTTCATAAGATTTCAGCCATACCCTAACTGCTTAAACAACTATCCGCAAATAGAGTTTGGTATATTGTTACTTACTTGACTAGCAAAAGAAGTCAGTGGCCATTCAATTGATACGGGTGATGTCATATGCGGTTTATGCGATTGTTGAACAGCAAAGAATTTTTGGATTCTTCTTATTTCTTTCATCTCATCTTCTAAGGTAGCCAAGCGATCATTCAAGGATTTGTTTTTCTCATTCAAATATTTATTTTCCTCTTGAGTTTAACGTACCTGAGACAATAATTCAGTCTTTGAAGAAGTGCCATCTCTCATGTCCTTTTCTTTTACTTCACCACCAAAGCCAAATACATGGCTACGAGTTTGAGGTCCACAACTCTTTTTTGCAATATCTATGCTAGGCAGAGATGGTTTAACTTTTAGTATTTCTTCTATTAGAGCCTACAAGATATATACAAGTACATTTCAATAGATCCCATAATAATTTGAAGTAATTTAAATATTGAATTTGCCAAACGCACATGTTTTTCAATTGCTTTTGGTTCAACAAGCATGTTATCTTTCTTATGAGTATCGAAGAAAATAGTTGCCAAATTTGGCGGATTGCCATCTTTTCCGCCCTTTACATAAGAGAGAAACATGTCAAATAACACTTCCTAAATATTTTCTTTAGGAAAGTCATTTTTGGATAAAACCTGCTGATAAATAATCTCTCTAATAGGCTTGCTACCAATATGATGATACATTTTTAACTTAGCTCGATTTTCTGCATTTCTATTGCTCCTCGCCTGTATTGTTATGTAAAACTTTAATATCTAAGAAAATTTACCAAGTTAAAAAAGAAGTTTCACATCTAAATATCATGTTGAGTTGTAAAATAGATGCTTCAAAAATATAGACTATTAGATCACTAGGCATACCTGAAAAATTTCGGAACAAAAATATTCCTTAACTAACCACTCCCATTCCTTCTTCTCTACTCCCTTTGGAATATTCTTAAGAGCCTGAACGATTGGCTTATTTTTCACATAAGTAGCATGCAAGTATCCTCTCCATTTGTTCCATAACTCACTCATCCATCCAAATATATGGTCATGATGATCATTCAAGTCAACACTCTCAAATTTATCCTACAATAATTAAAAAGTGAGTTTAAATAAAAAAGGAGAGTGAACATTGTCGGTCAAATATACAAAAGTATGTATTAATGATTGTAATTCATTAGTGTAGTATTCTTAGTAAACATCCTCCGTTTAATCTTTATGATTAGTTGATTAGATTCATGTAATAATTAACAGAGAGCACAAAAAACCAGAATATAAAGACAATGATGATATAATTAAAAATTGTTACTGCAATAGCTGCCCACATATGATCTAATTTTTGTTACTTAATGTCACTCGCCGATGATACTCCCAGTGGACACATATTACAGTCACGAATAACTTTTCCCAAGTGCGTTCAAAACAAATTGCTATTTATTCCAACCGTTTGATTATTGTAAAATGTTACTTTCAGCCTCTTTCTAGCTTCAAGTGATGCAACTTCTTTACACTTGTTACTCCTTCAAACTCTTTTTAACTTTCTAGGATTAGATGATCCTATAATTGTATAATTTAGTAGAACTGTAGAAATAAAATTTAATTTTACAGATAGATAGTGCATGGATTTGTAAATTTTCATACCTGTTTCAGTTGTTTGGAAGGGCAGCATAACTTGATCAATAGAACTAGCGGATTTAACTTGTGTGTTCTCTTTCTCAAGGACCAGGGTATTTTTATTGATTGATGGCAATCCTTGACTAGATTTCACAATTTTTTTAGAAACTCCTAAAGATTAGCGGAAAGATCTAGATGTTTACTTTCTATTATATATGGAATAAGAAACACAAATTTTGAAAAAAATACTTGTTTCAACTTCTTTGGTACATATCTTTACTTGATTAGTAACTGAAAGGGAGTAAGAACTTTACTAGAAGACATGGTGAAGTTTTTATGTCCATTTCCTCGTCCCTTATCAATAGCACCTACAAAAAACAAATCACTATTATTTGAATTCAATTTCACTATGACTATTTGACAAAGTATTGTATTGAATGCAAATTAATTCTACAAAAAATAAGGCCTCAACTAGTGAGACTTGACATTACAAAGAATATGGATAAAATTAGCAAAAAGAGCACAAGTCATGAAAAAACATAATTGTTTCAACATCATGGATGTATTGCTTAGCTTGCTTGGGAGATGGATGAAATGAAGTATTAACTTGCATATACTCTTTCTCAAGAGACATATTGGACTTCTCATTTATTTCTCCCTTTTCATGACTAGAAGACATTGGGATGTTGGTAAGCTGTTGTTGTCGTCCTTTCTCAATAGCACCTTTAGAAAAGTAACACTCCTCGATAAATTTATAGAAGATATGTATATATATATATATATATATATATATATATGCAATTAAGAACTCAACATATATTCAAAAAAATACTTGTTTCAACTTCTTGGATGTATTGCTTAACTAGATCACTAGATTGAAATAATGAACTCTTAGTTGAAAATTTTCCTTTTGATGTCAAAGATTTAATCCCTCGTCCTCTTCATCTTCGAATTGCCCTGGCGCAACAAATGAGCATCTGACAGTATGCTTCATAATTAATCCATCCACATTTTAAGTTTTCATATCGAACCTGCAAAAAAAGCCAAAAGTAGAAAAATTATAAGAAAACTTTTTATCCTGTAAACTGAAGAACAAAATATAATTAGTATTTCAGATAGTTACAAGTGAACCAAATGATAGAATCAAAGTAATGAAGAATAGAAATATTAACAGTAAGTTATTATCAAGAATCAAAAGGAGAAATCAATCTCGTGATCGCCTCCTCCCAAACAAGAATCATGTGCGACAATGTAGTAATAAAAAAATCATGTCTATTAGTTCAGAAAACATACTTAACCTCATCGATCTGTTGTTTTTCATTTCTTTTGTAAAGGACTTTCTAAGTCAACTACTACATCTTCATCATCCATTTGTTTCCCCAACTCATAGGAATCACGAGGTTGAGTCTCCCTCACTACATGCCAACCTTTGTTGGAATTATCACTGGCACAAAACACTTGAGATGCTTGGTTCGCTAAAACAAAAGGTTCATTTGTTCCCAAAAATCTACTCGGATTCACATTCACGAAGTCATACTCATATCTTTTAATTCTTTTTATTTGTCATACATATCAAACCAGTTACAACGGAACAAAATAACCCTTCTATTCGAGATAAATGGCAATTCAATCACATCTATAAAAATTCTATAGTAATCAACATTCTCACTATCTTTATCGTTCTCACAAACTACAACAACACCACAATTTTGAGTCCTTAACATTTGATCACGATCTTCTATATGAAATCTGTATCCATTGACAATTTAGCCATTAGATTGTGTTGAATATTTAGTAGGACCACGTGAAGGTGAGATAAGATCTTCCATGAGCCGACTATTATTTGATTTATGCAATTGTGCAACCTAGAAACAAGATAAAATTGAATACTTTAGAACGATTAGTTAAAAGTTAAGATATTGAATCTGTTGTTTATATTTTTCTCACCATATCTTTAAACCATTCAATAAATTCTCGGTCCTAGTTTTGAGCAGTATCTATTTGATTTTGTGCAAACTCTCTACAAAATTGAGGTTAACCATAAATTTAATGTAGAAACAATATCACCTTAAAGGAAATAAGAAATATAAGACGATATAAAATAACTCTACATACTGAAGATATTGTATGACTTCATCACAATTCTTCAGAATGTATATATGTGCTTGTTCCAACTCATTAGCTTCAAGCTCACATGAAACTTTAGCTCCAAATTTTTTTCCAGGTTGGCAAAATATAGATAACCCCTCATTTAATGTTTCTAAGCTCCCATAATAATTTCTTTCAGGCCGATTAAATTTTGTGTCAATTCTATGTAGATACCTTGAACATAAGGTCATGCATTCATTTGCATTGTAGCCCTCCGCAATAGAACCTTCTGTACATGCCCTATTACCAATGAGAGATTTCAAAAAATATAACCATCGCTCAATAGGATACATCCACCGATAATGGATAGGTCTAACAATCTCAGCTTCACCCACTAAATGAATTGGCAAGTGCACCATGACATCAAAAAAAGAAGGATGGAAGACCTTTTCTAACTAGCAATGTATTATGGGAATTTGTGCTTTAATATGTTTCAAGTCATTAATCCTCAACTCTTTTGCTCCAAGAACACAAAAAAAAATTGATAACTCAATAAGAGGTTCGCACACTTCTTTGGAAAGCATACCACGAAGAGCAAGAGGGAGTATATGTTGCAAAAGAACATGACAATTATGACTTTTAAATCCAGATATCTTGTGATCTTTCAAGTTTACACATGGAGAAATATTAGATGAAAACCCATCAGCGACCATTAAATTCTTCAAGAAAAGACATACCTTGTGCTTATATTTAGGCGACAACGTGTAGCACGCAGTTGGAACTTCAACTTTCTCCCCTCATTGGATAGGGTGCAATTCTGGCCTAATATTCATTTGCTTCAAGTCTAACCGAGTGTTAATTGTGTCCTTTTTCTTTCCTTTGACATTCATGATTGTCCCCATAATATTATCGCATATATTTTTCTCAATATGCATGACATCTAAATTATGTCGCAACAAGAGAGATTTCCAATATGGAAGTTCAAAAAAGATACTTTTCTTGTTCCAATTATCCTTACGCTTTCCATGCGATATCTTCCTCTTTTTCTTAGGATCCTTTGTTAATAGTTTTCCTTAAAGATCTTGCACTTGATTAAGTACATCAATTCCAGAACATGTTTTCGGTGGGAGCCTTTTCTCTATTGTATCATCAAATGACTTTTTGTCATTCCTCCATCTGTGATCCTTGGCAAGGTAACGTAGATGACCCATAAAGCATTGTTTCTTACAATTAACCAATCAAATTGAGGATGTGTCTTTATTAAAAGATGGACATGCCAATTTTCCTTTTGTACTCCATCCTGATAAATTTCCATATGCTGGAAAGTCATTCATAGTCCACAACAAAGAAGCATGCAACTTAAAATTTTGTTTAGTTGATGCATCGAAGGTCTCAATACCAACTTCCCACAACTCTTTTAGTTCCTCTATCAGAGGTTGAAGATATGTATCAATTGCATCTCCAGGACCATTTGGACCAGGATAAGCATTGACAAGATAATTTTTTCTTATTTCATACACAACCAAGGTGGTAAGTTATAAGGAATAAGAACCACATGTCAAATGCTATGTGAGCTTTTTGAATTGCAAAATGATTGAAATCCATCACTAGAAAATCATAGTTTAACATTACGGGGTTTGGTTGCAAATGAAAGATGAAGTTTATCGAATGACATCCATGCCATTCAATCACCTGGGTGCCTCATTATTCCATCATTAATTCTTTCATCCTTATGCCATGTCATTATAAAAGATGTCTTTGTAGAAATAAACAACATTTGAAGCCTAGATTTTAACGGAAAATAACATAAACTCTTTGAGCCTATCTTTTTACCCTTTTTATTCCTTGTTTCCCTGGTATGTTTATTCATTTTCCATCTTGACGCACCACAAATTTTGCAAGAATCAAGTAAGCTATCCTCCTTCCAATATAACATGCAATCATTAGTACAAGAATCAATTTTCTTGTAATAAAGCCCACGATCACGAATAATATTCTTTGCCTCAAAATATGAGTTTGGTAAATCTGCCCCATTAGGCAATAACTCCTCTTTTAACATTTTTAATAACATGCTAAAAGACTCATTACTCCAACAGCCCATACTCTTGATGTGAAGCAATTTAATCAAAGATGAGAACTTTGAAGCCTTTGAATTTTGGTATTGTGGCTACTCCAAATCCTTCAATAAGTTGTAAAATCTTTTAGCTTCAACATTTGGCCAATATAGACAAATGGGTAATTGCAACTATTAGAGAATATCTAAGTATTAGTGAGTAAGCAAGACTACAGAGGAGAGAAATTTTCTCTCCAACAATTTACCCTGAATCAAGTCGATTTCTCTCGAACATTGACAAGCGTACAAATAAGAACAACCCACACCTTAGTCCATTCACTCTCTCGAACTGAATATGTGGAATTGGGTTTAGGATTAACTCTCTCGAGCTGAACCCATTTTAACCAAATACCTACTAATCATCAATCAAAATCTTGGTTTTAAAACGTCTTTCTCGATCAAGCCAAAAGCACAAAAGTAGAACTGCATTTGCAACTACAATTCTTAAATTAAACCACAATTAATAATTGAACTCACTTCTTAACATCATTTAAGCTAACAATTAGCAATACCCATAAACTAAATCATCCCATAATCACATAATCAAACCCGAAGAATTGGGGTTTTAGCTAGACATTATCAAAAGATCAAAATCGTTACCAAATTGAGTTTCCATCAACTGGGTAAGATTAGTTTCATCTTTACAGTGTTCCAAGTCGAAGAATCTCAAAGACCCACTTTCAATTTCTCAAAAGTGGGAAACTTCAATTCTTCAAAGCTAGGAAAATTTTTCTCTCTCCTCAGAGTAATTACAATTCGAAACTCCAAGTTAGTTGTAATGAAAATATGATAATAATTGATCCTAAACTAACTGTTCAAAAAAGTATTTATAGTCGCCAAATATGTGCTGGGAAGAGCCACACGAAAAAGTAAGTCGGGCTCACTGATCCACTCGACGATCCACCCTTTGGTCCATTCTATCGCCTTTCTGCCTTGGCTTTCAGCATCCTCAAGGTCTGTAACTTTGGGTGATCTAACACTACATTGCGAAACCACTCAGCGATGCACCGACTTCTCCTTTCTCTTGCAAACTTGGTTCTTTCCTTCAGGACTTGGCACACTAGAACTTTAGGCAGTCAGATGGCCATTCGGCGACTCGCCAAATGGACTTGGAGATCACCAGGCTTGTATTTCTTCGTTGTTTTAGCTCGCTTTGTTCCTTTTTGCAAATTAGTGTCCTTGCTTTGTTCCTCAATCCGTATACCTGGAATTCAAGGGTTTTATATCAGTTATTAGCACAAAATATGCATTTGAGGACACTAAATCATTGTAAATAAAGCCCTAAATGAGTCCAAATCTTGGATTCATTATTTATCCTAATCAATAAAAGATCCCAATAAATCTGCCTTCAGATGCCAGAGAATGGACTCATTTTGTGATGGAATTAGTGTGCTACTAATTAATCCGAACCAATACTTTGCAGTCCTTCTTCTCAGTATGGATCCCTGGTTCAATCCATGGTGGTGTAATGTCAGAAATACAAGGAGCAAACCATCCCTTAAGGTTGTCGAGGGTTTTCTTCTGAATCTTGTCCGCCAAGAAATGTATCACAATAACTGTGCACCCCAACACCTCATTTATGTCCAAACTGCTGCATTTTAACGTTTTAGCTTAGACCACCACATGATAAACATGTGCAAATGAGCTAGCTTTTGAGATCAGCTTCCCGTATTCTGAATAGAATTCTTAGACCCAAAAAGGGATATAAGGGACTTGGAGTTGTGTGAACCTATCGAATTTTAGAAACCGAATGGTGTCCCACACAGCAAGATACTAGTCCACTACCCCATCACTGGACAACCTATTCTCTTTCAAAATAGTTCTAAGCCCGACCACTATTAACCTGCTCATTGAACGCGGTAGAGGTTCCTAAGACAGGGGCACTAGTGTTGCCTGCTTCGCAACATGTACTGGAGGTGCAGGAGGTGGTGAAGTGACCGGGAGTCTGGCTGAATTATATAGTGCTTTGGAGAGCAATTCAGCCCGTCTCCTCTTCAGGGTTTGTTCATCTGCCGGCTAATAATCATATACAATAGAATTAGCTCCAGAGTCTCCCTCACAATCAGACTCAGATGTGGTAAGGTGGGTGGAGTAGACACCCATTCTATCGGAGCTGGAACTACTCTAGTTGGGCTCCATCGGTTGCTTTCCATTTTGTGTAACCTTTCCTCCTGGGCAACCTCTGTGGAAATGACCACACATTTCTCTTTGTTTCGGGGTGGTTGATTCTTCCCAAGGACTTTGGGCCTAGCGATATCCGCAAAAAGACACAAGTCAAACAGATGTAGTTGCAAAGAATTAGTGAAATCTCAAAAATAAAAAGTTACATAAAAACTCGCCATCTAGTTTGGCGAGTCCCTGAACTCATTCAGCGAACCTTAGGGAGCTCACAAAAAATGACAGAACAAAAAAGCAAAGAGATTTGTAAAAGTTGAAGAGGTTCAAAGTCAATTAGAGTCATGTAGAACTAGATCGGTGAGCTAATTGTAATAACCCAGAAACTAGTAGATCAAACATGAGCCTCAAGCTAGGGTTCTAGAGTTTTATGTTGAGGGTTAGAGTCATAGATAAGACCTCCCGTACATAGAATCAAAAGTTTAGGGGTTAAGCATCAAGGCACGTATTACACCCTGTAGTTTAGAAGACCAGCTAAGGTTTGGTTGAGGGTTGCAAAGGAAAGTGCCAAGGCAAAGGGGAAAAGCCTAAGCCAAAGGTCAACGCTGCCCCAAGCCTGGAGAACACTACCTCAAGTCCACGACCACCACCACGACCAGTGGTGTGGACCACTGCTCGTAGTGTGGTTAGTTAGGCCAAGGTAGTAGCTCCCTAAGTGCTGACTCAAAGTGGCATACCTCCACGAGCCACTTCACGACCAGTGGTCTTGACCATGGTTCGTGGGAAGGCTCGTGAAGATGCCTTAGGATGAGGGAAGCCATGACATTTTAAGTCAAATACTGGCCCACCTTCACGACCAGTGGTCTTGACCACGGTTCGTGAGGGGTCACATGAAGTCACCTAAGGGTCGAAGGAGGTAAGGCCTTGCGGCCAAGCCAGTGCTTAGGGACCACGACTCGTGGTCTTAACCATGGATCGTGGGAAGTCTCATGGTCATTCATTGGCCTTTTGAAGGCCAATACGCAAAGTCTTTGCCACTGCTCAAGGACCACGGGCAGGACCACAGCTCGTGGTCTTGACCACAGCTCATGAGGTCCTCTCGTGGTGCCTGGGAATGGCTGCCTAGTGAAGGGTCGTTTAGTAAATTCCCTTTTTATTAGTTTTAAGTGGGGGTCATTTTATATGGATTTTATATATAAAGTATTTTAAGTTGTTAACCACCCCAACTACGTAACTAATTCCAAAACCCCAAAAGATCACAAAAGTTCTTCCTCTCAAAATATTTCTCTCCCTAGAAAACCTAAGACTTGAAGAAGGAGAAAGACCGTGACGCTTAGGTTAAGAACAAAGCCACCATTGTTGGAAGCTTGTGTTAAGGTTTTGAATTGAGGTATGTTCGGTTATTCATCTATGGGTTCTTCCACCCATAGAGCCCACTTAGTTTTCCTCAAATTTGAGACGAAAAGCCCCAATCTTAAGCTACGGTTTTTTCCAATGTGTGAGTAAAGTTGGGCATGATTCCAATTGGTTGGATAATACTTATTTACGGTTAATTTAGTATTGATTCATGATATTATGGTTAATTCATGTAATATCCATGGTCACCCTAGCCTAAGTGATGAAGTTGAATTATATGGGTTTATGCCATGAAAGCTGAAATTGGAGGTTCATAGGTAATCTTCTAGAATTGATGCTTTTGAGTAGTAATTGTCTAAAGCTAGAAACATATACATGAGTTGAACTAGAATAGTGTGAATATGATGATTCTTGATTATTAAGGCTTGATATTGAACTTACATGATGAATTATGACTAAAATTACCTAGTAATGAAGAATGTGGGTGAATGCCTAGTGAACTAGACATGAATGATGATAGAATGATGTAAAACATAGAGAGTAAGGCTTGTAGTCAAGAATGTTGAATCACTAGGGATTTGAGAGTAAAGTTAATGTGATGAACAGAAGTCTAATAGGTAGAATTGTGCTGAAAGACCTATACTCACCTAACCTACCTTATGAATGCTCGAAAGTATAAAGTGATAGAATCACTAACACATGGATTGATTGTCAAGGACATCCTTCCATGAGACATGAACATTAAGCAAGGCTTAATAGTGAAATCTTAGGGTGTATGTTTGACCCCAAGCGGATATTGACAATGAGATGGAGTGTCACACAAGAGACGGTCTGGGCTCCAATTTGAAAGGAGAACCACACATAGTTGATGTGAGGACTATCCAATGTAAAGGGGGAACTCTTACATAGTAGAGTGTGGGTTTTCCCAAAGTTAGGTCTCATGAGATGGAAGCCTTCACATAGTTGAGTTAAGGTTTCTAGTAGCAATCTCCATACACAATGAACTAAGACATGCTTGAAGAAGTATCTCATAGTGTTCAAAAGCATTAATGAACTAATACATGCTTGATGAAGTATCGCATAGCGTTCAAGAGCATAAATGGACTTAAACATGCTTAAGGTAGTATCTCACAGGGTCCATCTTATTAATGAACAAAAACATACTTAAAGGAGTATCATATAGTGTCCAAGGTATACATGGATTTAGACATGCTTAAGTAAGTATCTCATAGGATCCATGTTGATACTGAACTTAGACATGCTTAAAGAAGTGTCTCATAGGGTTCAACCTACTAAATAACTAAGATGTGCTTAAGGGAGTACCTCACAGCGTTCTAAAGTTAAAGAGAGGAACTAGGTTCCAAACCAAGAATTCTTTGAAATAATGAGAAAAATAACAAATACAAAAAAAGTTGTTTTTCTTTGGAGATGAAATCAAGAAAATAATTATATGAATCAATATTTTCTGTCTTTAATATTACTTTTAATTGATTTTTATTCATTAAAATAAATAGGAAAAATTACAAAAGTATACTACTTAAGACTTTTATTAACAAAATATCAATATACTTATATTTAATTACAAATTAAGCTTTTAAATTACATGCATAACAAAACTTTTAATTTTTGTATCTAATTGAATTTTGTTTTAACTGATTTTTATCTCTCATTCTATTAGTATTAACTGCCATTTTATGTGGACTATAATTAGGGTATTAAATTTTATCAAATATTATCTCTCCTAATACAGATTCAAATACACATGTTTCATTAATTTTGGTATTTGCCGTTATAAAGCTTTTTATTTTACCTAGAAAGTTGGTGGACTTATCAATGTGGAGTTATAGTTCCAAGAAATCTTGAAAATATTTTTTCCAACAGTCAAAAGGGTTAACTCTTCCATATTATTCTCCATATTCTTCTTCCATGTTTCTTAAACCTTTAATCTTCTTCACCGAATTGTTTGACAATCCAATTATCCAAAAAATCTACCATTGTTCGATGAAAAAGACTCTGTGTAAAAGTCCTAGGCTTAATAAATATGTGGTAGTCGTTGATAGCCCACCGATCAGTTGTTCAAGACCATCTTATGAGTTGAATGCATTACGCAATCGCTTGTCAAAGTTAATTGGACATGAAAACAAACTATCTGGTAGAATTAATGAGTGTATTGTTATCGATTCATCTTCATCCTACAAAGTTCAAAAATAAATCATTATGGTGTTGATACAAAATCGAAGGGCAAAGAAATTCATTATCCTCATGACAACGATTTTGAGGATGAAATCCCCCTTTCTAAAAGATTAAGAGGAAAAAATGATCAGGGTTTAAAGGTATTTATTTATATTTGATTATATTTCTTTTTTTTTTGTGACATGCAGGTTCTAAATCTTGCTCTTATTAGAAAGATTTGTAGCATTAATTAAATTTTTTTCTGTCACAAAAAGTTGATGGGGGTTTAGTGAGCAAAGGTACGAAGGGTTTAAATCAAAAAGGGGCTATGATTAATAAGAAAAGGAAAAAGTCGACACAAGTACCACCAAAGGTATGTTTTTAAGGTCGTTTATTCATTACTGTATTGTTTGATGTAAATGTTTTCTTTGTTTATATTATAAATTTTGCATTTTATGACAATTATAATTTATTAATTTTCAATATGTTGTTTTTTAGATCATGATGAAACAATCGCGTTGGTGTTCCTATGTCAATCTCAATGATTTTGTTGATATAACAAATCTGCTTGAAAAAATTAATAGTGTTCATTTGTTTAAAGAGTCACCTTTTGGTTATCTGTTAGACTTATCCCAAAAGTCCAACCTTAGATCATTAGAAGCCTTGTACATCATTTATCTACCAATCGGGATGACATGTTTGTTTTAAACATAAATGGCAAGGAACTACGTTTTGGACTTAGAGAATTTAGGGTAATTACTGGTTTTATGTGTGGTGGGTGTATGGGTTTTGATCATGATCCAAATAGTACATCAAAATTACTTTCTCGTTACTTTCCAGATGTTGTTCATAAGGTTTTGAAAGCTGATTTCATAAGAATGTTTAAAGTAGATGGGTTGATTCTGGAAGAAGACTTTTTTAATATGTCTATGATTTATTCGATTAGAACATTCATATTGTCATCTCCACCAACATTATCACATTTTCCAAAAGATCATTTTTAATGTGTTGAGTCGGAGCAGTACATTACGTACCCTTGGGGCAATCTCTCTTTATTCAATCTACGTCATTCCATATCGAGTCAAATGGCAACATATCCAGACTATGCGATGTTTGAAGGGTTTTCTCTTGCGTTGCAAAATTGGTTTTACGAATGTTGCAACAAATTTGATGTTTCAATTGTAATTCATACATCCAATCGAGCGCCTGGAATATTCGATTGGGATATTTCAAAAACAATATATATTTTGACCATCTCAAGAGAGAAATGTTTAGAAAATATGGCATCAGGTAATAAATGTTCTATCGTTATGAATAATTTATTTTATTTTATATGAGTTGTTTATATTCATAATTTATTATTCTTGTGTTAGTATATATTTGAAGATCTTGTGTTCATGGATGATGAGCTTGCTATTATTGAGGCGAAAAACCTAAGTGTTTTGACTAATATTCCATTCAATAAGAAGAGTAAATGTGATAGATCTGTAAGGCAAAATGAGAATTTCATTAGTTCTCATAGTCTCGTTCGACAGAATGACACTGATTTTCCTCACATTTCTCCACACAATGTTGGAAGTGATCTGAGTTTTTCATTTAATAAGGATTTACAGAAAATTGCCCAAGAAGTTGTGAAGGTTTGGTGATAAATATTATTTACTTACTGTCAGAATTTTGATTGAAGAAACATTAATGTCATTTTAATTTTTGTTAGGTTCGTATTGAGTTGGAAAAGTTTGAAAATAATGTAAATGCTAAGTTTGTTGAAATGGAGGTATTTTTGGATTCATCATTCAGACATATCATTGAAGAGTTGAAATCTCTTCAAAGTGAAGTTTCAACGAACAAATATGTAGGTGTTGAACAGGTTAGTGTACCTTATTAATAGATGGCCATATTAATTACATAAACACTAAGTTTTAGATAATTATTTCTTAAGAACTATTGAGTATTTCAACATGTAGTTTAAATTATATTTCAATTTTTCAGAGTTATAAGATGAAAGGATCGTTTGAAGAATCTAAGGACCAGTGTGTTAATGAAACATACAATGGTAAGAGTAGAACAGTTTTGAAAGAAGGGCTTAATAGAAAAGATGCAGGTGATGTCAATGTAAGTATTGTATTCCCTTATTTATGCTTTTGGATAATTTTTTAGTATGTTATCATATATAGGTTTATTGGTATATAAATAGTTTTAAGACTATTTTTTTCGTTGGTATATGATTATTGGTAAATTATATTAAACAATTTATTTATTATTTGAATAGTTGCATGTGTTTGATTGAATATCGGTTCTACAGTATATTAGTTTTAAAGATTTGTTTTCTATTTTTAATATTATCGTTTACAGCCTTTGATCTTGTTTATAAGTATGTATGCGAAAAATGGTTAGTATAATGGTAGAACTTTCTTGTAAGTTGTTATACAAAATGCACTTATCATGTAATTAAGTATTACATTGATTTTTTTTTTCTTATTGTGGAACTATAAATGATTTTATCTTGCCAGTTAATCTATATATATATATTGTGTTGGTTTTTTTGTATGTTAAAAGTTGGTATAGATAATGAATTCTATCTGATCATTAGTGTAATAATTGGTTTTCTAAGTGTTGACTATTTTAATGCTTTTTATGTTAACTGTTAAGTTATATAATATAAAGTTTTGTTTTAGACATGTTTTAAACATTTTTGTTGGTAACATATTATTAATCATTTATATTTATGGCTTATTTTTATAAATGATTGACTTTCACTTTTCTTTGACTATTAAGAATAATAAGATTTTGTTTGAGGATCCAAGAAAAGAAAGGGTTGAAGTTCAAGTTGAACATATGCAAGATTGTGGTGATAATATAGGTAAGTTTGTTTGGTTAGTGCAAATAATGTTTTTTATTTTAAAAAATCATGAAATAGAGAAATATAAATTATGTTTTATATTTGTTTTTAGGTGATGTTTCTATGGATTTGGAAAAAATAGGAATACTCCTACACTGGATGATTTTGTTATGCCACCCATGCGTGAATCTCATCGGTTGCTCTTGCAACTAGAGAAACATATGTGTCATCTTTGGTTGATGTTGAAGCTGAAAAAAAATTTGTCACACCTTTGATTGTTGTTTAAGGTGAAAACACACAGGCCAAGTCATTTGGTGTTGTTGAAGTCGAAGACACACACGTGACACCAGCTCAAAATATTTGTACCAAGCTGCCAGGAAAGTATGCCCAATCACCATACACTTATCTAAGTGAATCAGGCGGTACATCGGGAAATACATTGATTTACTGTTCATGGTAACACTCCTTTGTACACTACAAAGGGTTTAATATCCACAACGATGTGATCCCACATTTTAAAAATGGGTTTAAAATAAACTTTTCAGGAAACGTGGCAAATATGTATAGTAATTTAAATGTAGCATTCTAATTTCTTGTTACTAATTATAGATGTTATAACTGAATATTTTGTTTGACAGAAAAACTAGTTTCTTCACAGCTCCCACAAATCCTATTGACCCTCCTTTTGAGTTTGGTGTTGGTAGAGTAAATTTGATGGATTGATTTTACCCTTCTACTTCCAGACATCCTTGGAATGATTTGGTAAATATCTTTCTCTGTCACTTAATAGTAAACTAAATTTGATATATAATGTTTGTTGTGTTTATTTGTTGCTTTGGTTAGTGAATCTATAGTATATGAGATATTATGCACTATTATGTATAGGTAAGAATACTATAGTATACAGACATAGATCATTAAATATAGTATTTTAGGTAACTGATCAGACAATGGTGTTTTTGTTAAATAAATTTATTTTTATATATATATCTTGTTGGTTGCTATCTATTAACACATTAATATATGCAGCATGTTGGTATGATAATGTACTATCTCCGTAAGTTTTGCAAGTATGGTCCTGACAATAGTGCGAGAGTCACTACAAGGGATCCATTTTTCATTAGTTGGGTTGTACAAATTCATAATGCTTAGGAGGCAAATGGTAAAGAAATAAGAATGATTAATACACATCATGATGTTGCTCCATATATTAAAGGTGATAAGATTCTTGCTAATACTCCATGGGTTGATGTTGATTATGTATGCATTCCAATCAACTGTAGAGCTGCATTTCACTGGTTTCTTGTTGTTTTTTCCATTAGAAGAAGGCGTCTCTACATATATGATTCATTAAATGGTTTTGGGGTGAAACATACAAAGGCAATCATGAGTTTGGTGCAAAAACTTTCAAAAATGATACCGTTATTCTTAATTTTTACTGAGTTTTACAAATTAAGGAAATACATTGACTGAAATACAAATGTATAATATTCTAAAAAATTAGTTGGGGATCCTTTGGATATAATGAAGCGTGAAAACATACCACAACAAGTTGATTATTCAGTGTAAGAATATATTTCGTTTATTTGTAATTGTTTAGTACCATATATATTTTTAATTCTAACACGTGGTTTTTATCTTTGTAGTGATTGTGGTTTGTATACATGTTCATTCGCCGAATATGTTTGTCGAGGAGATATAATATCAATGTTAGTTTTTGATTGTGAAAATTTTCGCTTGCGATATGAAGCATTGTTGTGGGATTACGGAATGGAGAAAATCGATACTGGTACTATTAGTGACAAGGAAGATTCCTGAAAAGGTGGACAATTAATTTACAGGGGGAAGAAGGATCAAAAAGTTGCATTTTTATTAAGACAATGTCATGAATGTTTTTGTTTGATTATTTTTAGTTATAATTCTGAACAATACTCTAGTTGTGTTTAGTTGTTTTTTTGTGTTTTGAAATGTCATTGTTGGATGTTGTGTGCTTTTCGGAGAACTACTTTTATTTGGTTCATGTTTTTGGTTAATTGTGATAACTTAATAGTGTGGTTTTGCTTGTAATACATCAACGCGTGAGGTTGGTATATAATTCCAATGCATGAATGTAAATGTATGTTGTTGGTATATAATATCAAAATTAGTGTCACTCTTTATAACCATTAATATGACAGAATTTTGGTGTATTACTCCAATGGTATACAAATTTATTGTACGTAAAAAATGTGTGTTAATTATTACATCAAAGCAAAATATTTTATGTGTAGGAGTGGTTTTATATGCAATGTTTAAGTGTCTTTTATATTCGAAATAATAGATTTACAACCAATATATAGTTCAACATTTCTACATATGTTTGTGCTTACTCCACCACAAGTATACCAATTGTGTATTAATCCTTGTTTCAACTTAAAACAAACTATTCAATTTTCATATTCAATCTTTCAGGTCTATAGGCAATACCAAAATATCAGCCACTATATACCCACAGTTCAAATATTATTTTTTATTAGTTAACCACAATTACACCAAAAAATGCATGTCTCAGTAATTATAAAATTCATTATTTATGGTTAAAACATTTGGTATCACTCAAACATTATACCAAAAGTTACAACTTAATTTTGTATATTATTTTTGGTTTCATCCACTCTAAGTAGTTGTTTATTTTCAAGATTCCATGTTGGTATTTAATACCAGACTTTCAGCCAAACATTACAATACCAAAGACATGTTAATTAAATCAACAATAATATGAATACACTAATCAAGAATAACCAAAAGCTAGATGAACCTGCATTTATCATTCCTAAAAAATTCCAGAAGTTTTACTAGAGGCAAGAAAACACCAACAAAAAAAGTTGCAAAATTTATACATCAATGTTATTTCTGATTTTCAAACTTAGGGCACATCTTTTTGTTATGCCCTGATTTACCATATTTACTACAAGTGAGTTTACTCCTCTTGTATTTTCCTTCGTTGAATCTCTTCTTTCGGTCGTTACTTTGTGGTCTGCCGAGTTCTTTTCTTGTAATTGGTGGTAGCAGTAACTCTTACAAAATATGCGATGGAATATTCCAAGTATTTTTGCAAGGCAATGGTTCTATTGGAATTTCATAAGTATCTTGAAAATACTTATTATTATAATAGGCCGAACAATAATCTTCGCAATGTTTGTTTATGTATGTGATAGCTGCAATTGCATGACTACAAGCAATCTCATCATGTAAAATTCGTTTGCAACTGCACATTCTAGTATTTCGACAAACTGTAAACTTTTTTGCACCATCTATAACAGTATGAAGATGTTCAGTTGATGCGTGAACCTTCATTTGAAATAAAACCAAATTAACAATATAAAAATGCAACATACAGTACAATCTTAAAGATATGTTAATACTTACAATCATACGATGCGACATTTTATTGTTGTCCTCCAACATTTCATTGTACTTATTGGTTAAGGTTGTTGTGGTTTCTCTTTCTTCTTCATTTTATTTCTCGTTCCAAGCTTCAATTGTTTTGCGCATTAATTTCAACAAAGACACCACTGGCAACTTTCTTCCAACAAGAATTGCATTTTTAACTGATTCAACAATGTTACTTGTTAAAGTCCACGTCCTCTTTACTGGACAATGGCAACGTGACCATTTTTGATAATTTGCTTTCTCAAGATATGCATGATATCGTGGATTAATCTGATCCATTCGCTCCATCAATTCATCAAACTCTTGCACAGTGTATGGTTTTGCTAGACCGAAGAATAATTCTCTCACTTCTTTAGTATCTCTGTGTGTTTTTCTTAGTAAATTTGTCCACAGATGATAAATACAAGCATAATGTCGAAATTCAGGATAAACTAAGGTAGTAGAATTCCATATATTTTTATTTCTATAAGAAACTATCACAACCCAACCCACCAGGCCGTGTGGGCACCCACTCTAACACCTAAGTAGGAGAACCCTCATATCCAAATAGTCAAAACATGCAGAACAATTAAAGAAACAGAGGTAAAATGATAATATGATTTTTATAAATAAAACTTTAGACACTCTTTTTGGTTAAAACTTGAAAAGTAGTTTAACAACCCCTAAGCATCTAGTCTAAATAGGTACAAGAGCTACTAAGAGTACAACCGGACAAAATATATAAAAGACACTGCTCCCACCACACGGAAGGAAGAATAGAAGCTGCTAGAGAATCCTTCAACTAATGAAACAGCACCAATCCTGCAGCCAGACTATGTCAAACGGACATAGCAAGAGTAGTATCAGTACAAACACATGTACTTGTAGGCATCATCGGTCAATCAGACGCCCACCGCATAAAATAAGAAATCAACTAGCAGAAATATACAATAGACCACTTGCTTCTCCATCCTTTTCACTCTCTCGAATGCCTCCCATTTACATTAACACCTTTTACTACCACCCACCTCCTTAATCAAGCCACTCACTAGTTTATTAATCGTAGCTTAGTCATTCCAAACCATGGAAGAGGCCACAATTATACCTACTCGCATCGTGGCTAATCACTCACATCACACCCTTACTCCCTTTTTATATTACCCAGCCATAGTCACATGGTACATTACATCACACCTTCTTACCACTACACCCAATCTCTTTTTCCCAAGGCGAAATACACCTAAGCATATTTCAGCTCACACGCTACATCTATTTCTCTGTATTACAACACACGAACAATCTTTACTATCCATCACTCGCCTCTTGAACAATTTACTTTTCCATTATACCTTACAAGTTCGCTTAACACAAGGAACTGTAACATGTAAACCATCATAACCTATATCCACTAAGTGCAGCATATATAAGCCAACCCAACCATATAGTCACAGGCATACATCGAAAAAGTACCATATTATCAACATTTATGAACAACGAACAACTTCACATTTATCAAGATGCACGATTAAGTCAAGTCATTGGTCCTCTCATAGAACCCAAATCCAAATAGTTAGCATACCGGAACGTGGTATCCGATCGCATAACTATTTCGAAACGTGGTAACCGATCCCATAGTTATGCCGGAACGTGGCAACCGATCCAAGTCAGTTATGCCAGAACGTCGCAACCTATCGAAGTTAGTTATGCCGGAATGTGGCAACCGATCCAAGTTAGTTATGCCGGAACGTGGCAACCGATCCATTCAACACACCGCAATTACAATCAAATGTATATAATCAAGATCATACATTTAAGTAATGATTTCATGGCATTCATCATTCATCTATCTCCTTTACAACAAGTGTGATCAACATTGCAACATCCATATACATACAATTCTTTCAAATTCATTGGATCCTTTTCCACGTTTGAGAATCTTCCCTTCTTCCACTCCGCCCCAAAGAGTAACTAGGACCAATTTAGTCATCTTTGAATGTTCAAATTAGACACTGTCCATTTTTTTATTATTCTCAAAGGATAAGATTATTCTTTTTACCAAACATATGAGGATCCAATCACTTTCTTATATATAAGAATCTTTCTTGATCAATCCCTTTGCCAAGAAAACCTTTGAGGTACCTCAAGATCCTTTTCAAGTTTGAATTTGTTTATTTGGAATCTAAATATCATAATGAAGCAAGAACAAGCATACATCACATAATCATAGAATCACAACCATCACCTATGGATTATTCATCAACACCCTCATGCAACCCTAATTCGACCATACTCAGCCCTAATTCATCGTCTAAGGCTTCTTTCTATGGTTTAAATCATAAATCATTTGGTGCACGAAGAGCTACGGATACATTCTGTCATTGCTTTACATATATTACGCAGTGAGCACAGATTTAAACTACTATATTCATAAAAACTTAGACTACCTGGGCGCCAAGCAGTTGCACGAAGTTTTGAGAATAATAAGGTGTTTGGCCGAGAATCCACAAGATATTGCCATTCTCACGCTAGAAATCTCCTTCTCCTTCCTTCCAAAACTTAGAGCAACTTTTATGGGGTTTCTAAGGTGTTTTACGACTTATTTAGGTATTTTAGGAAGATGGAGAAAATAGGATTTCTCGTAATTTACGTTCTGCCTCACCTACCTCGCCATGGCTCCAGCTTACCCCACTGTGGCGGCACCGCCGTAGCAGCATATGGCCCACTGTGGCGGGACAATGGCCCATATTTTTTCATCTAAATAACGACGGTTCATGTCGTTACAAAAACAAAACTCATATCATCTCTATCACCAAATGCAGATTTGAAATTTTGAAAGAGCCACAACCATGAATTGTCATTTTCTGAATCAATAATGTCGTATGCAAATGGCAAGATATGTCCTACAAGCAAACCAGATTATACACCATAAGGTATAGATAAAATTGATACATGTACAATGTACAAATATATATATATATATATATATATATATATATAAATATTCATGAAAAATGCTTAACTCACTATATACCAAAATATGATCAATATATACACAATCATTGTATATATAAAAAACACTACCGAATGACACCAACAAAACTCAGAATTACACCAATCTTACAGTTGACCAGTTTTGCTGTTTAAAAATGATAAATTTAGTCACCAAGAGTGATAACAATTTACAATAATTTTCACTTATATATATATAAATATATATATGCATTATGTGATTTAATAAAATAATCCACATACATCCTGTATCTAATGTGCTAGCTATTAACATTGTTCCTTCATAAGTCGATTTCAAATGTGTGGCATCAACTACAACTATTGGTTTACAATATGCCCATCCTCAAATACTCGCATCAAGTGTTGTAAATGAAAATAAAAAAAGAGATTTTCATTGGGTTTTTATAATCACAATTGTCCCTGGATATGTTGTTTCCAATATATATAAATACATTGGTATTTTTTCATATGATTCTGCAGGTTCACTTCTCAATGTCTTGACTGTCTTTGCTTTCCTTCTCCATACTTGCATATATGTTAATGAAATTTCAAGTATTCTTAGCATGTCCGCCCGTATGTCAGTTGGTGTGTAAATTGTTTTTGCATCAACAAACTTATCAACTAACATTAAACCAAGTATTCCACTAGTAGATTGCCGCTTTGTATGAACCCTGACCTCCAATGGACACGTGTGTGTCTCATAGAATTTCCTCACTTTGAACAAATCAGACTTATTTAACCGCGAGGATTTAAAATTCCATGTACAATTAGCAGTAAGACATTTTAGATAATAATTGTAAAAAATACCACCAAAATAGGCATGTTAAGTTTTTGAAATAACATTGCATATTTATTTAATATACAAAAATATGTTTCTTACCAAGTAGTACTTAGCTATGAAACATAACTCCCTTAAAAATGCATATCTTTTTATAACTTCTTTTATAATTCGCTTGTTAAAATAAACTTTATCTTCTGCCACCAAATCGTGTTGAGGATTAGAGATTATCTCAGTTCCTTCATCTCTTTCAATAAAGTGATCCAAAATTGGGTCTACGTCAACCAAACGTAATGTATTTGTTCTGATAATATCTTGCATTGTTGTTACGACACCAATTCGGTAATTAATGGCCTCCATAGCTCTATCCAGACATGTTACACATAATGGATACTTTGAAAGAAAATCAGAATTGTATTTTTTTTATCTAAATAAACTTGGATATCATTATGAATCTTCATTGGTGGTGATGGACCACTCACTACATATTTCAGTTGTAAATGAAATATTGTTGTGTCCACACCTAATTGTGAAGCAATAGTGGTAATTAACCCTTCATATTTGGTGTTTGCATCATATATCACTCCTTCAATCTCATAATCAACGTATTTACATGTTTCATACTAAAACTTATTCATAATGAATATTTGTCGTAGAGAATGGGCAGTTCAATGTATTCAAATTATATACATTATGTTTTTGGGCATGCTTTTTGCTGAAAATATAATTTTTAATTTAAATATGGTGTTTACACCATATACACTATATTTATGTACCAACAGATAATCAACATGTCCACCATCCGTAGTACCAAAAAACCAACTCCTAATGATACCAAAAAAACCAGTAATACAACAAACATCCAGTCCAACATTTTGATAATTAAAAAACATTCACTTTCACCGAATTAATCACCAAAACATATTATCACTAAACATTTTGGTATTCCGATTATCAAAACCCTAAAAAAAACCAAAGAATTAATTAAAAAAATTCGAACATGGAATTGGTGAATAACAACAACAACATATATTACACCATTAATTAAATAACTAAACGACTCATAATAGCTAAAACTCTATTTTAAAATATGGTGTTTACACCATATAGACCATATTTATGTACCAGCAGCAAATCAACATGTTCACCATCCGTAGTACCAAAAAAACCAACTACTAATGACACCAAAAAACCAGTATTACAACAAACATCCATCCAACAGTTTGATAATTAAAAAACGTTCACTTTCACCAAATTAATCACCAAAACATATTATCACTAAATATTTTCGTATTCCGATTACCAAAACCCAAAAGAAAACCAAAGAATTAATTAAAAAAATTCGAACATGGAATTGATGAATAACAACAACATATATTACACCATTAATTAAATAACTAAACTACTCTTAATAGCTAAAACTCGATTTTTAAATATGGTGTTTACACTATATACGCCATATTTATGTACCGACAGATAACCAACATGTTCACCATCCGTAGTACCAAAATAACAAAATCCGAATGACATAAAACAAACCAGTATTACAACAAACATGCAGTCCAATATTTTTATAATTAAAAACCCAACAGTTCATCATATCAGTAGCAAAAACATATATTATCACTAAATATTTTTTTGTACTCCGATTTTCAAAACCTTATAAAAAACCCAAAGATTTAATTAAAAAAATCTAAACACAGATCTAGTGAATAACAAAAAACAACTTATATTACATCATTAATGAAATAACCAATCAACCCATAATAGCTAAAAATCAATTTTTAAAAGTAATTTGCAAGGTTGATTTTTTGCTTGTAACACAAAATCAAATACCAATCATAGTATTCCAACACGTAACCATCAAGTTTTCATTTACAATAGTCAATTAAAAAAAATGACAATTAAATATTGAATTATCATTAATACTTGATGCGTCCCAAAGTCCATTATGTTGAATAAGGATAGAATAATTTTTGGTATTCATGATTGAAGTGAACCAGAAATGAATAGAACTAGAGTTCTATGTTTGTTAAGAAACCTTTTGTTGATAGGAGAGAATATTTATAACCAATTTGAGAAAATCATGGAAGGTAAAAGATTTGAGAAATATTGGGAATAGCATAAATCGTGGACCACTAATCAGTTGTTTTTTTTTAAAACTTTTTTTTAATAGTAAAATATAACTTCGAAAAATAACTATTGTTATATAGGGGTGAAAAATAATATTTCTATATAGTGGTAATTAAGGTACTTAATTTCTATAGTTAAGTTTTTTTCCCAAATAAATACTATTCCAAATAAAATTTACAAGTTCTTGCAAAATTTACTTATTTGGGTTATGACTAAGATTAAGTTAGATTGTGGTTTATTGTTATGTTTATTGAAAAAAGAAAAAAAGTTTATGTGAACAAAATAAAATGTATGTCATATTTTGTCGATAAAAGATTTATAGGGTGCTTTCGAAGATAGATGAACAAACATGGGTAACCTTTCTGTCCCCCCATCCCCCCCCCCCCTCCAAAAATGTGCTTGACTTTATTAGATAATTACCAACAGTTTAGTGACCTTCTAAGTTCTTATCTCCTAAATGGTAGGACCCAAAGTATAACCTAAGCGTAACATGGCATATAGAACCATGAGAGACTCTACACAAGCCACTGATCATCCATAAACAAGATAGTAGAAAATCAAGAGATTTTAAAAGACAATTCATAGTTTGATAAAAAAAAATGAAGCGGAAGTCTACATAATCTTAAAAGCCACTATTACATCAAGATTGATCGGGACGTAACCGTACATCACATGCCATCTGAAAAGATATAAAGACAGAAAGCAATAAAGGCTCTGTCCTTGGAGCATGAGGACTCACCAATCTTCAAAATCTACTAAGTGATCCCTAGCCACGAAGATGGGAAATTGGAACTTCGGACACTACATTTGAGAAAACAATGTAGGCAAGAGTATGTGTTAGTAAAAAAATTTACCAAGTATGATATCAATGCATAGAGTTATAAATCATGCTAAAAAGGACCTTTTATGTCATGTGAAGACCAAGTTAAAACCATAAATAAGATGTTAGAAAACATAAGGATAATAATGGCCAATGTAAGTAAAACTCATCGTTGAAAACTTATGAGATACTTTTGAAGTAGCATTAGTTCATCATTATTGTGGGAAGTAGACTTAACCGACATAGAGACCATGTGAGCTATAACATGGAATCTGGTGTCTTCCCCACACAGAAAAGGGGTGTCCTTACTACCAAGGAAAGAACCTTTACTTCTAGCTTACGTGGATCCACTAGCTAATGTCTATCTAAGACAAACTTTCTATGGTGGCACAGAGGTCTGGGATAAGGAGATTGCTACTATAAACCCGACCTCTAGCTACGGGAGAGCTTCCATATCAATATCCTCTCACTGTTAAGCATAAATCCCACGGAAGAGTCATAAATCTTAACTTGAGTTTCTTTGGAAAGCACATCAAATAGCCAATCCAAGCTAGGTTTCTTTGGAATAGCTCCTAAAACATGATTCAAAGTAAGTGTACAAAACCTTTTAACTCTAAGAATCCTTATGTGAGAAAATCCTTTCACATGCATATATTGAGTAGTATGTGAGAAATCCTTTCACAAATGCTACAACAACATATATGCTTCACTCTCAAAGCAATCTTAAATCATGCTCATCACTTTCATAAAGAACTTGCATATCTTCATAAAGTCATCTTTCATAGTTCAAAACCCACATTATATCATCTTAGCTTAGAAAAGGTGGGTTATGCATGACTTCATGCGGATTTGTTGAATTATCTCAATTCATGCATATTAATTCATAAAGCAATCAATTTAATCAACATTGAAAAGAACCCCCATGACATGGAAGAAAACCCTAACTTCAATGGAGATATCAAAATTTGTAAATCAGACAATTTAGGAACTCTATGGAGGAAAGAGCTGCATATATGAAGAATATCATACCTTAGAGTTCAAAGACCATAATCATTTTTAATTGGAGACTTGATCTTAAAAAACCAACTTGACTTCTTCTTCTTCCTTAGAGAGAGAAATATATGGGAAGGATGAGCTTGTTCTTCTTTTGTTAAATTGAGAGAATGAATTGAATTAGGTGATTTTGGGGGTAAAAATCCTTATATAGGGCTTTGGGTAGAAGTCAAAATGACATAGTATTGAATTAAAACAATTAGGAAAAGACCCAAAAGTACATGACTTAAAGCTGACACACTAACTCCACAAAGGCGTTCACAGCCCATCTAACAGGTCGTGAAGAAGCTCTGCCAGATAGTCTTCATTGTACTCCTTTCACGAACGACTTAACGGTCAATGTGGATCTACACGGGCCGTTTAGCCGTGTGTGGTCCTTGACCAGTGGCAAGGGGAGAAGACCCTCTTCTGAGTGGCAACCTAACAAGCCCTTGGACGGCCAGTCAACCTCACCACAGGCCATCTAGGAATCTTTGGGAGGGACACCTACATGGCAATGTTCTGTGACATCTTCACAAGCACCCAAACACGCCATGGTCCCCTACACGACCCATATAGGGCTGCATTAGGGTTCCATACCATACTCTTGGGTTCAGGACTTGCCGTGTTTAACCCCTTTCTAACGTTTCTAAAATCTAAGGTGTTACAATTAAATCTCCCCTCCCCCCTCCCCCCTCCCCACACACATACCCACACAATATATAATTTTCCAATATCAAGTCATGTATGATTTCATTAAATTTATGATACAAGCTTTGCTTTTTAACTTATCATTAAAGATAAAAAAAATAGGTTTAGCAAAAAAATAATAATGTTCTAATATAAAAATAAATTAACAAAAATAATTAGAACACATCCTAAAATGGAGTATAAAAAGAATAACAAGATGTTATATCACAAGAAAAAAACAAGAGTACAAATAGAAAGAATTAATTAATTTTCAATATATCTTGGTAACATTATTATTTTTTATTGATATAATATAACTAACTTGAGTAGGTTGATTATTCTATCAAAAGAATTTCTGTTTTTTATTTTATTCCCATAAATATATAAAATTTGATTAGGCAAATCATTTCTCACACACATACCATATATATGAAAATAATAATTTTTTGCGCAGTCTAAATTATTTTATCGTATTTACGACATGCAATTTTCTAAATATCTTATTATTAAAAGTAAAAAAAAAAATAAAAATTCAGGGTTAAATACACTCCTTTTGTATATATATATTAATAGTCTTTTGTATTTAGAAGTTGACACGACATGAAAACTCAAGTAATGATGGCACCTACCAACACCCACGGTAGGTGCAACACATAGCCCAGAACGACAAGCAGCAAGCCTAATAGGAAGAAATATTAAATCAACAAAAAATAACAGTATCATAAGAAAAATAAACAACAATTGGGAAGAAATGACATAACTATACATAATAATATATGATCAAATTTCATGACCCGATGGACGATGGAACATCCAAAAAAATGAGTACAAGCTCAAAAATAAGAAAAACAGGTACAAAGTTGTTATGAATAAAAATACTAATCAAACTTATATACAAATGAAGATGAGTCAAACTAATTTGCCATTAGGTGACTCTTAATCTACGAATATCCCAACTGCTATGCACAAGATAAATGTTGCCGCCTTGTACTCGAATTTGCATCAACTAAAAGGGACTGCCGCTCCTTTTAATTGGTTTTAAGGAGGGCATTTGGGTGTTACCAATAGGTATTAAATTAATAGGAATAGACACAAATATCCTTAAGAAATACTTGTTAAATGACCCTACAGTTTGGACTTATGGACCATAGAAATTCTTACGGACCGTACTAGTCAACAGGAGGTCACGTCATAGAGGTCTTAAATTGGCCAACTTCCTATGATCCATTGGTTTGCCTTGTAGACCACTGGATATGAATTAAGGTCACTAGAATCCCCTAGCACAAAATTGATTTGAAAGCTTTCATATCCATTGGTTTGTGTTGTAGACCACTGGATATGTGAAATATCCGCACTTTTCCTTTACTTTTAAACTTCTTGAATTCCTGAGGTATTACAATAGCAATTCTTGTCACATGTAATACGAATTGCTGATACTTATTCAAATATATGTAAAGCTATAAGATTCAAATACAAGGAAAATAAAAAAATATATCTTTTATTTTGTATAGTAACCATTTAAGTGGAGTTATTTAAAAGATTAATGATAGACTTTTGGGATTCAAAAACTGAAAAATGCTTCTGGCAAATAAAGAGGAGTAAATTAGGGAGGTGTTCTTGAGAAAATATAATTTTACCGTTATTTTAAACTTTATAATATATCATATAAATAGAGAAAAAATAATTTGTTTTGAGAAAATAGATAAATAAATATGAATGGTGGCGTCGAGAGTAAGGGTTTGTCACTTTTCCCCTTTTTTGTTTCTTTTCATTTTCCTTAGTTGGCAAAAAATAAGATATATTTATATATGTATATACATTAAAAAATTTCCTAAAGTAAGCTCAGTCCATTTAACTTTGTATTGAGTAACGCTTCGTTGTTCTTCTCGTTATTTATAACTCTTTGCAGAAAATTCTTAAATACCAAATTGTGAGGGCATACCCAAAAATTATTAATTTGGTATATAGTGCACCACACAGTTCTTTATAGATTAAGAGTTTATATACTTGCTAAAAATAATAAATTCAATTCATATTCCGAGATGCTACATCTTCCACCACCTAGGATCATTTTTCCTCAAATTTTTCTTTCAGTTTACTTTCGGTTTTATACTAATCAAAGGTATCATATAATCACACAAGTACTTAAACCTCATTTTATCCATTAAGGCCCTTAAAATTTGGTTAACTCTCCAAATTTCATAAAATTTCAGCAGAGTTTCCTATGTAAATAGGCCCATGGAAAACATTTCAGCTAAGCATAATATATACATGTACGTTTCATAGAGTGTCAGCTAAATACAACTCTTAAACTATCATAAATAAGGCTCCATTTTGCCTTATAGTTGCAAAAATGGGAAAACAAATACTGAAGCTTACCTTATAGCCTATATCTTGAAGCTACATCCATTTAAGAGTCTTAAATTATATGCATAGATCATGTACCTAAATATATCAAGAAAGAGATTGAAAAATATATTCATCATATCCATGAAGTCTGTTGGGGTATTTGTTTGCCCAAATGACATGACAAGGAAATCAAAGTGTCCATATCTTGTCCGTAAAGTTGTCTTGGGAATGTCTACTTCACGAATCCTTAGCTTGTGATAACAAAAACTTATATCAATCTTTGAAAAGCCTCTATCTTCCTTTAACTGATCAAACAAATCATCTATTCGAGAAAGATGATAGGTATTCTTTTGTAACGATTGGTTTTCGTCGTTATAGAAAAGCCAATAAGAAAAATTTTTTGGCAGAAAAACTTTCTCGTAGTAACTTGAAATTTTCCAACCTAGTCCAGATTTGGATGAAATTGGGGTCATTAAAGTCTAGAGAAATCTGGTAGCAATTGACTGATTTAATTATGATTTTGATTACATGAGTAGATAGAAAAGTCGTTAAGGAACCCGTACAACTTTACATAATTGAATTTGGGTGAGTAAAACTACCTAAATTGATCTTAGTGTGAACGGGTAGTTTCTGAGTGTCGTTGGTTGAAGGCGTGTTGTGAAATGGAGGTATTGGAATTAATAAAATAGCTCACTATATTGTGCAAGCCGCTTTGGCGGTGATTTATGCTGTCATGGCGGGGCCACTGTAGCGGGGTGAGGACCGCTGTGGCAGACCAGATGCGACTTAAAGTAGTAAATAAACCCCAAAAAATGTTTTATTCTACAATTTTCGAACTTGAGAGCTAAGGAACCAACCCAAGGGTTTTCTTGATAGTTTTCCAACATTCTTGAGGCTGAGGCTAAAGGTAAGATTATCCCTCCCCAAATTTGTCTTTCAATTCGTAGAACGTAATCTAATGGGTAATTAACGATGGGGAAGAGTTTTGATCTGAGAATAATGGTTGGAAAAGCCCTAATTTGGATAGTGGGATGATGGGTATGATCTAGGGTTGATAGAATTGGTAGTAATTCGGGTAATTATTGATTGTTTATTGATTTTCATGTTATTATGCTTGTTTGTAGACCAACAACAAGGGGAACAAATGCGGAAAGGGAAGAATCAAGTTTCTTAGGGTTTCGAGCTTGTTTCAATATATGTGATGGTTGTAATTCAATGATGGTGTGATGTATGTTCGTTCTAGCTTTATTATGATACATATATGTATGTGAATGTTGCATTATTGATCACATTAATTGTAAATGAGGATATATGAATGATGAATGACATTAATCATGACTTGATAGTATAACCTTTAGAATGTACTTTGTAATTATGATTGTGGCTTATTGAGTTGATCACATGTTGCATTCCGAAACACTAACTTGGATCGGTTGCCACGTTCCGGCATAATCATTGGATCGAGCACCACGTTCTGGTATGCTAACAGTTTAGGTTTGGGTTCCATGAGAGGACCAACGATTTGATTTAATTGTGTATCTTGAGAAATGTGAAACTATACCTTGTTTGTAAATGTTGATAATATTATATATGTTCGATATATGCATGTGATTATATTGTTGTAATGGCTTATGTTTGTTGCACTTAGTGGGATAGCCGCGTGATCCTACCAGTGCACTGTGGTTGTGTACTGACACTGCACTTGCTCTTTCTTTGTTGAGTACATGACATCTTCAGGCAGCTATTGGTAGACCTCGTTTAGAAGATCAATGATTGCTTCGAATTTAAGGGTGAGCCAATTCTTTCGGGCTGCCATGAGTTCTCCTTTCGTCTATGTCCACATTTCGGACTTAGATTTTCTTGTTAGTTGTTAGTTCATTAGTTTGGGGTTGTAACCCTTCTTGTTTAGACATGGTTCATTGTTAGATGTTTTGGTACATTGACTTTCAGGTTCTAGGCATTACTTCCGCATTGTTAGTTGTTATTAGACTTTTGTTTGGAGTTTATGAGAAGTCTATTTTTTTCCTTAGTATTTAACTTGCTTCCGTAACTTAAATGCTTTAATTTTTGGATTAGTGGTTTGGCTTGGATTTTAGTAATGGATCTCCCACTGGAGGGTTAGTGTGGGTGTCAATCACGACAGTCAGGGTCGTGACATCTTTATTGTTATCTTACTTACAAACAACACTAGTGCACCCCAAAGTGATAGATTGTGTTGTAAAATTCCCTTATCAAGAAAGAATTCCAACTCCTCTTTTTATTTAGATTCTTGAACTCACTAAACACAATTCTATCAGGTGGAATTTATATTTGCTGAGTACCGGGATCTACACGATCGATATAAAAATCGATTTCTCTGGGACACCCAAAAACCATTAAGTTTGTAGTGTACCATGTAATCCTTTATAGCTTAAGAGTTCTATACTCTCTTAAAGTAATAAACTTATTCGCACTCCGAGATGGTACAGTAATGTAATTCAATTCTGGAGGTGTAAGTTGATGTCCAACAATCAAAACATGTTTTATCGAAGACTGGTTTGTCACAATATATGTGTATGATGCTACTGTCAAAAAAATGAAACAAACTATGGATATGACCCAATATAGAAAGATGTGAATATCGAAAATTAGGGTAGAAGGGTTAGTGGATGGCCTAGTAGTCTACCAACTTTAAGGGAAAGGGTACGGGGTTCATCTAATCTGTTAGTTTCCGCTTGATTAGTAGTAGGGGTGTACAAAACCGAACCAAATCGCAAACCGGGAAAAAAAACTCGACTAGTGGTTGGTTTGACTTGGTTTGGTGTTGGAAAAAAAAACCCGACTATACTTGGGTTGGTTTGGTTTTAACTAAAAAAAAACAACCCGAGACCAAACCAACTCGACATTATATATATAATTTTAAAATCTTATTTTATACATAATAATATTTACTTTGATATAAGTTTTAAATATTTCTTATCCTTTTTCATAGTTTTTATCTTTTAATATATTATTTCAAGTTTGAAACATAGAATTTTGATTGGTTCCATAAAGCTTATAGTCCATAGATGTTGGTAATTATAATGAAACTTAAATCAAAATCAAAATAATATTAATGCAAAAAGAAAATCAATTTAACACTAAGAATGACAATAATATTGAATATTTGTTCTTTGGTTTTACATTGGTTTTGACAATTAAAGTACATAATCTAATTTTAATTTCCTTTAATATTTAGTGATGTAACTAATACTTATCAAACTTATTTTAGCATGATGTAGTGCTTTTAAATTATGATCATTTTCGTTACGACTTGTTAATTTGCAATATTTGTTTTACGCGATTTCATTATTATTATTTTTTAGATATTTTAGTGTCATTAATCATATCATTGTTTGTGTTGTATTCTTAAGAAACACCTTAGATCGTTGTATTTTTGTAGGACTAAAGAAATATTTGAAGTACAAGTAAATTATATGTTTGTATGGATACTTTAGCAGAAAAACCCAAAAAAAACCCAAAAATCCAAAAACCCCGAAAAAATCCGAAAAAACTTGAGGTTGAAAAATCAGAGTTTTATTGGTTTGGTTTGGTTTATAGATTTAAAAATCCGACACAAATGGTTTGGTTTGATATTTGAAAAACCCGAACCAACCCGACCATGTACACCCCTAATTAGTAGTGTTACTAATTATTATATGAGTAGTGTTTTTACTTCATTTTATTAATTGTTATTTTTTGCGTAATTGGTCTTTTTTAGTTGCAATTTTTAATTTTTCATTTTCTTTATTATTGCTATAATTTTTCTTGTGAGCCGAGGTTCTGGTTCAAATACACCGTGCATTCCAACACATATACGACTAAGTGAATTAAAAAAAATTGAACTCGAGATAGTAAAAGGTGGTATTTGATGTAAAATTCAAAGTGGTCAAGTGTATATTAGTGTTACATTCTTGTAACGAAACTATGATTGGGAAAATGGTGTAAAATAAGAGGTGTTTTCTTGACAAAACTATGCTAGTAGGTGAAAGGTAGGTGATGCACCTATTAAAAACTTGTGGCAGAAATTAAGGAGGTGACGCACCCGCTTGCTTAAAGTAAAGGACCACATTATTTCTCTAATTTATTAAGTGAAAATGTCCAGAAGGGATCTCTAAAGGACTCAAGCTTATCACATCTCCTTCATCACTTATTCTCGAGAAAATTACAACCAAGGAAAGCCATAAAAGCTCCATAAGTTCTGGTCTACAGCTTCACAATTAAAATCTAAAGCAAACACTTCATGTTTCAAGTACAAGTTGGTAGAACATCTCCCATCTTAAGCAATTCAAGTGAATAACCTGATTTAACATCAAGGTAAGGGAGAGAGGACAACCTAAACATTGAAGAATTCAAGTCTTAGCAAGTGAAGATTTAGTCAAGCAAGGTAAGCTATGAGAATTTTTATCCCTCTGTTATTCTTGCAATTTTTGTGAAACTTTATATGTGTTAATGAGCTGAGGAGTGTGGCCTCTATATGGTGTGAGCTTAGTAAATGTTTTGGAAGGATGTGCTTGTTGGGACAGACATGGAGTGGAGTCCCCTTTAATTTTGATTGTGAGCTTGTTCTGAGCATCTTAAATGTGATGTTAGTTTGAACTTAAGGGATGTTGATTGAAATCTATGAGTTCGTATTGCTACTTCTACATTGTGATGCTTAGGACTGTCTTTGTGTATCGTAAAATAAGCGGGTGTGGCGGGATATGTGCAGAGAAGTTACAGGAACTTGTTAGAGGATAAACCATTGAAAGTATAGTGATACAACACTTAATTGAGTGTTTCATGAGCTTTCTTCCTGCCATCCCTTTGTATACTATTTTCCAAACATTATGAAGCCCAAGGAGTTTTGGTTGACTTTATAAGTAGTCTGTATAATATATGAAAAATTTAGAGGAGAATGGGTAGGAAGAACACCCATGATGGGATTAATTATAGATTTGCAGTCAATTATTATTTTGGTTTGATCAAGTAGCCCAAACTTGTTGATCAGCTACTAATGCTAGTTTTATTATTTACTCCACTATAGATAAATAATATGAGAGGGAGATGGTTAACTCAGTGTAATATCCAAAGTTGTGCAACAAGGTATGTAAGGCTATCTGATTCCTTATCTTTTGGCATGATCGATGTATCAACAAATTGAGATATCTAAGTGATCTTCATGGTAAAAGATACAATGTGAGGGTGTACACTCTCCAATGTAGCTAATGATCTTTCTTATACCGTCCATGTTTTCAAAACTCTGTCAAACTACTTCTCTACATGTTCATTATCCAATATTGGTGTGTTTTACATCCAAAGTACTATTTTGACAAAGGTACTTTAAACAGTAAGCTCCATGAGTTATCTACCACTTCAATGTGGTTCATTGAGATAATAAGATCCTACATTATATATGTTACAAGTATTCATATGTCCGATACACATTATGTCCACTTTTCAGTTTATATGTCCTTGCGTTGAATGTACAACCCTTATTTGGGTATTTCCATGTGCTTAATTGGTTCATATGTTTATGCATTCTTTAATTTGACATCGCCTATTAAGCGTTTAGCTATCGTATCATCATATACGTTCCACGCCTTTCCATTGGAGGAGTTTCATCTCTATAACAAATGAATGTATGGCCCCATGCAACAGGTCCAAATGTGTTTTATATGAAGCGCCTTCTAAGCAGAATCACTTGTTCACTTGCTTAATGACTCATTTGCTATAGGTCCTTACTTGACACACACCTTCATGGACCATCTATATTCTTTGTTCCCAAATGATCAAGTTCATATGTCATATAAGTTCCTGTAGCACAATAAAGTTACATTTGCTTACTATATCATTATTTCCGCCTCTATTAATTTATTCACATGTCTACGTCACTGATATATAGTCCTAAATCTCGAAAGATTTATGAACAACAAAAGAACAATCTCAATGATTAAAAAGACAAGGTAAAATCAATCTATATAATTATGGGTTGTAGCTCAGAGGTTAAATTACCTATCATGGGCCGATCCTAATTCTTTTCCTTAAGGGTGACAACTCACGGGTGGTAATACCTAGCATGGGCCTATGCAAATCTATATTATTATTAGTGGCAGCCTAGGGGCAAAAAGCTAGCATGGGTCGATCCTGATTTGTATATTTACGAGGAACACATCCGAGGGGTTAAAATGCCTAGCATGGGTCATCCTCTTTTACCACTGATCAGCTGGTCATTGTGTCATATCCTACAATGTCTATAAACCAAAGATGAATAAGATAAAACAAAGAATACAATGTACATGAATCCACAAGTATAAGCAAAGGTAAATGTAATGTACATGATTCCACAAATATAAGCAAAGGTGATCTCTAATTCTTATCTATAAACGAATATTTTACATTTTTACTTGATTTCTCTTGAGACCTTGTTTTACATATGGATACTTTATGCCTTACATATTCAGTACATTATTTTGTACCGACGTCCCTCATTGAAAAATTGTGTTTTATGCCGCAGGTACAACTACTCAAGCTAATATAATTTGTCCAATAGAAGTACATGATACTCAACGGCCTTTAGAGAGCTCCATGTTGATTCGGGGCAAGTCTCTAATTTATTTTTGATGTTATATTATAGTTAAGGGTATGGCGTGGTCATGTCCCGAGCTAATCTAAGTTTCTATCTTTTAGAGGCTTTGTAGACAAAATTTCAAAGGAAATCGTGGTTATGTCTTGTTTCTAGTAATTAAGGTGTCAACGGCCTAGCATGTACATTTATTTTGAGCCTATCTATGTTGATTTTTTATCAAGGTATTTGACCTATACTCATCGAAAGGTTATAGTTATCATAGTTGCATGTAGGATAGGCACGAGTTATAAGTTTGTTCTCTCGGGCCTTAAGGGCATCGGGTGCATGTCCATCTCAATGGGACTTGGGGTGTGACACTGTTAATAACGGTCTCTTTACCTCACACATCTAGGGATAAAATTTTATATATCATACGCTCCCTAAATCCCATTTTTAGAAATACACTAAATATATTGTCATTGATATTACACTCGAAAGATCTACATACCATTCTTGGACAATTAAAAAAGTCAATTACTATATATGTTAATAGTTCTCAATACTATTATGGTGCTCTTTAGTTTAACAAACCTACATATATGTAAAAAGAAAATCATTAAGTTTTAAGTTTATCTATAGTATGCATCCACAAAAACTCACTTATTTACCGTAAGAAAAACATGATAACTGATAACAAACCTCTATGGTAGGATATCATTTGTCACTAGAGTCTAACTCTGTTTGTTTCAATTTGTTTATCTTATATTCCTTTTAAGTTTTTATAAACGAAGACGGTTTCTTTGATTTTTTAGCAACTCTTTAATCTCTACTTCTCACATAATATTTTTAAGTCCCCAAGATTAAATTTTGATTTATTTTATTTACGTACATATCATTAATTTAAGATAACAAGATTCAATTTTTTTAAAAAAATTCTTAAACTTTGTAACAAGTCAAAAAAGGAAAAATTAAATTGAAATGAAGGTAGTTGACAAAAAATTATGCGACTATGCAAAAAAAAATGGAAACCAACATCTCATTCAATTGATTGATCAATTATGCGATTATCTCATCATAAAATTAATCTCAAGATTAGTTACCTCTTTTTCCTTAACACTCCTACCATGCGGTTCTTTTATGTCTTATATTTCACACAACTTATATTGTATATTTAATGATCATAATAACTAATACTCAGCACAGACAAACAGACACCAACCATATATATATAATTGTGTTACCTAAATCCCCTCTCATTTACACCATATATATTGAACTAGTTAATCTGTATGTTCTGTCTAAACACTAGTTTTTGTAGATAACTGATTGTTCAATGCTAAAATAAATTAAAAAGTAGGTTTCTTTAAATGTATGAAATATTTATAATCAAATGTTAAATTAATCAAAAAGATCAAAACATTACTTTAAGTATAGTACATAAAATATAACATGGTCACATTTCGATCTCCCATGTCAATATAAAGTGGAAATAGCAAAATTAGTAGTAGTCATGGTGACAAAAAAAAATTGTTTAAAGCTCAATGGAGTTAACTATGATCAATATTAAGGGGTAGGGAGAAACATTTGGTCAAAGAGGATAGTCTAGAGGAACTAGGTTTATTTTCCAAGCCAATCTATATCTAGAATTTCTCCTTGAATCAAATTTATTGGAATGTTCTAGAGAATATTCATACACCAAAAATATTAAAAACCTCAGCACACAATGAATTATAAACCAACATGGTCTCAATCAAGTCTCAAAATCAATTGAACTAAATGACCTTTGAAAAACTACAAAAGGTTAATGAACACCCGCTTGTAAATCACAAAAACAAACGAAAATTGTACGATTCATGACAAGTGATTGCTTTTGAATTTCTCCTTTTCCCTATTTTCAAAATATTTTCATCATCATTTTCCAATATTGAATCAATCGCTCAAAGATTATTGAGAGAACGAGGCCCCCCTAGGGCACTAACCGGAAGTCGCAAGATAGGTAGTAAAATAATTGCAAATGTCGGACCAACCAAACTAAAAGCAATATAGTAACATCGAAAGATTAAGCCCAGCAAAAGCACATATTAAAACATTAAAGCATAACACCATCATTCAAACTATTATACAAGTTTAGTTAGGCACTAGCGTAAAACCCTATCTCATCATACATAAATAAAGAAAACCACCCAAACTATGAAAGAAAGTAATGTCCCTAATTCTTGATGAGAAAGATAGAAGCACTCCCTTGAATCTACATGCACGGTGGTTGTCTCCGGGCAATATAGGGATGATCTTGGTCAATCACAAGTTCATTTGGGGATCGAATCATTGGGTCAATGGGTAGGTCATGTCGGCCGGATGGGGAGACTACTTGCCACCTATCTGGAAGAGTTGAAACATAATGATAAGAGAAATGAGGTAGAGTTCCAATAGGGTTGGCTTCCATTGGTGTAATTCTTTGTGGTGTTGCTCAATTTCTAGGAGGCTGATGTGCTCTAATTGCCCCTGATTCAGAAGAAACAAAAAACCCATTGAATTAGAATCAACACATGTAACCAATGAATCGGGCTCAACCCGAACTGGTTCATCAAAATTCAGATCCTTTTCTTTATGTTCTTCTTCAACTTCAATTTTTACTAATGAAAAATAAACGTTCTTATTTGCAAATTCTTCAGTTCTTGGAGTTTCATGATTAGGTGATGTTAGTGGATTCTCCTCAATACTTTTCTCCATCGAGATGTAACAAACAACAAAAAAAAACAGACTGAAATCAAGAATGGAGGTATCAGAAACCAGAGAGGCGGAATTATAAAGTATTAGCTCAAGGAAAGAAATATCTAGGGTATGTTTGATATAGAAATTGGATCACCAGATTTTGGGCTATCCAAACATTTTTTAGATTTGGGCCATAATTGCCCAATTTTGGGTCTTGCATTTTTGTAGTTTAAATGAATCAAATGAGCCATGAGTTCAAATTTAATTTACAAAAAAAGGGTATGAAAAATCAAGGTTTATGAAGGGTTTTTCGTAGATTAAACTTTATGAAAATAAAACTAAAAAAACATGATTTTATAGATTTTTAAGAAAAGGATATTCTTTGAAATAATGAGAAAAACAAAAAATACAAAAAAGTTATTTTTTTAATTTTCAGATGGAATCAAGAAAATAATTGTGTCGTTCTTTGAGGAGATTTGAACTTTGAAGGAATTAGAATATTTGAGTTGATGAGTTGAATGGTTTTTTTTTTTTTTTGCTTTGGAATTTTGCAAGAGGCTTTCACGATTAGGAAAATTTTGAAATGGGTGGAAAATATGTTAATTCTTTGGGGTGAGGTGAGGTGAGGTGAGGAACTTGGGATGTAAATTTGCCAAATATAAAAGTGATGAAATTTAAAAGATTGTCTAAATTAGTATATTATCTAAATTCTAAGATATAATAGTTACTCAATTATAGATAATTGTCTAATAGTTATATTTTTTCGTTTTGTAATATGAAGGTGACTCAACTTTGATTATATCTCTTCAGAAGTCACCTTATTAAGATTTGAAGGAGCATAATACAATATGGATTTTTATTTAGTTTATAAGATCCTTTTTACATTTTTTTTTTCCAATTTACAATGCAATAATAAATAACTAAACCTAACCCTAACCGGTGATTTAAATTATCCATATTCTCTCAGATAAAAATCATGACGGAAACTTTAATTTATGCTCTCACCAAAACTTAAGTCACACATGTACTTATTTGATGTAAATATCGGTGAATACATTTACGACATGTATCACTTCTTTATTTATTGTCTCTCTCTACGTGTAGAATCTCCATTTGATAGAACACACTAAATTCTATTATATAGATGCATTTATATATATGAATCAATATTTTCTCTCTTTAATATTACTTTTAATTTTTTTATTCATTAAAATAAATAATACTCCAAATAAAATTTACAAGTTCTTGCAAATTTTTATTCATTTCGGTTATGAATAGGATTAAATTAGACAGTGATTTATTGTTATGTGGATTGAAAAAAGATAAAAAGTTCATGTGAACAAAATAAAATGTATGTCAGATTTTGTTGATAAAATATTAATAGGGTTAAACAAACTTGGGTAACCTTTTTGTCCCATCC
>NC_064287.1:20232974-20432141 GCF_019186545.1 Solanum stenotomum
TTTGTTAGATAATTACCAACAGTTAAGCGACCTTCTAAGTTATTATCACTTAAATCCCTCCCCCCTCCCCACATACACACCCACACAATATACATTTTTTGCTGATATCATTTGATGTATGATTTGATTAAATTTGCGATACAAGCTTTTCTTATTAATTTACTACTAAAGATTAAAAAAAGGTTTTGTTAAGAAATAACAATGTTATACTCTAAAAGTAAATTAACAAAAATGATCAGAACATACCTAAAATGGAGTATAAAAATAATAACAAGATGATACATCTCAAGAAAAAAAGAATAGAAATAGTAATCATTGATTAATATTCACTAATCCAAATAACATTATTATTTTTTATTGATATAATATAATTAACTATAGTAGATTGATTACTCGATTATAAGAATTTGTGTATTTTTATTTTATTTCCATAAATTTATAAAATTTGATTGGACAAATCATTTCTCCCACACATAACATATATTTCAAAATAGTATTTTTTTTTTGCGCAGTCTAAACTATTTTATTGTGTTTGCGACATGTAATTTTCTAAATATCTTATTATTAAAGATGAAAAAAAATTAAAAAGGTGATGATTGAATAAACTCCTTTTGTATATTTATGACTAGTCTTTTGTATTAAAAGATCGAGACGACTTGAAAACTTAAGTAATGATGGCACTTACTAACACGAACATGTAGGTAAGCTAACACATAGCTAGGAACGACAAGCAATGAGCTTAATTGGCAGAAACCTTAAATTAACGAAAAATAACAACATAATAAGGAAATAAACGACTCTTGGGAAGAAATGACATAACTTTACGTAATAATATATGATCAAATCAGATGACCTAGTGGACGATGGAACAAAGCCACAAAAATGAGTACAATATCGAAAATAAGAAAGATAGGTACACACTTGTTACGAATAAAAGACTAGTCAAACTTACATACACATGAAGATAGGTCAAACTACTCTGTCATTAGCTAACCCTTGATCTCCGATTATGAAAATACTTTGCACAAGATCAATATTGTCGGCTCGCACTCAGATCTGCATCACGAAAAATAGATGTTGAGTGTAGCATGAGTACCAAAACAATAGGAAACTACTACCTATCAAACAACCACTGAGCTTTGAAATTAAATAGATAAAGTAAAGTGAGAAGTAAAAGTAATCAAGAAGGTAGAAGAAAGGAACAATCACAAAAAGCCTTATCATAAGCCTCAATAATCTAACAAGAAGCGAAATGATAAAGTAAAATAGCTCACCATAACCTAACTAGAGCCCCATAAGCCCAAAAGGTACACTCGTACATAATTGAAACAAAATTAACCCAAACGGACATCCATAAGCACGACGAGACAAAAAAATAGCAAATGATACCAAAGTTATGACTAAATACAATCCAGAACTTTACCAATCTAAGACTTGAACCATAGCAAAGGCACACCGTAGAACCTGATAGAACCAAAAAGTTAGCAAGCTGAAACGTGGAAACCGATCCCATATTTATGCCAGAACGTGGCAACCGATCCCATATTAATACCGGAACGTGGCAACCGATCCAAGTTAGTTATGCCGGAACGTGTCAACCGATCCTATTCACACACCACAATCACAAACACAAGTATATCCTCAAGATCATACATTCAAGTTATGATTTGATGACAATAATAACTCATCTAACTCATTTACAACAAGTGTGATCAACATTGCAAAATTCATACATATACAAGTATCATAATGAAGCAAGAACAATCATACATCACACAATCATAGAATCACAACCATCACCTACCTCGAAACAAGCTTGAAATCCTAATAAACTTGATCCTTCCCTTTCCAGATTTGTTCCACTTGTTCTTGGTCTACAAACAATCAAAATAACACGGGAATCAACAAACAATCGCTAATTACCCAAAACTATAACGATTCTATGAACCCTAGATCAAACTCATGATCCAAATCATCATATATAGGGTTGTTTCCACCATAGAATCTATAACAAAAACCTCCCCCATGAATATTCACCCATTCTATTACATTCTACGGATTGAAAAATAGATTCGGGGAGTGAAAAGCTTACCTTTAGCCTCAAGAATGGTGAAAAATTAGTAGGAGTCGCCTAGGGTTCGTTCCTTAGCTCTATAAATTGAAAAATGCCAAATAAGGTCGTTTAGGGATTTATTAATGACTTTAATATGCATTGGGCCGGCCACAGCGACCACCACCCCTCCACAGCGACCCCGCCAAAGCGGCAAAAAAATTCGACCAAGGCGGTATTTGCGAGACAGAGAACAATTTAAGGAATTCCAAATTTCCCATTTCACAACACCGTTCTAACCTACAATGCCTAGAAAATACCCTTTATGCTAAGATCGATTCCGGGAGTTCTACTCACTCGAATTCCATTCAATAAAGTCGTACAGATTCCTTAATGAATTATCTAACACCTCATGTAATCAAATTCATAATTAAATCACCCGATTGCTACCATATTTCCCTACACCTTAAGGACTCCGATTTCTTCCAAATCTGGAATAGGTTGGGAAAAATCCAAATACTACAAAAAAGTTTTCCGGCGCCAAATTTTCCCGCGTTGGTTTTTCTATGAAAATGGGAACATGTCGTTAAAATAGATACCAATTAACCCATCACTCGTCTCCGACAAAAACTTAGGAAATTAAGGTTAAGGAAAGAATGAAGTAGTACCTGATGCGATGAAGAATTGGGGATACTTGTCTCACATGTCCCTCTCGGTTTCATAAGTAGCTTCTTCAACTGGACGATGCTTCCATTGAACCTTCACGGACTTAATCTCCTTGGTACTCAACTTACGCATATCATGATCAAGAATTGGAATCGGTTTCTCTTCATATTGGAGGTCCTTGTCCAACACAATTGAGTACCAATTAATAATACAATCCCCGTCACCATGATACCTCATCAACATGGATATATGAAATACCGGAAGAACAGTTGATATATTATGAAGTAATTCCAACCTATACGCTACCGGTCCTACACATTCAAGAATCTCAAATGCACCAATGTATCTAGGACTTAGCTTACCCTTCTTACCGAATCTCATCACCCCTTTCATAGGTGATACCTTAATAAGAACATTTTCATAGGATTTAAACGCCATGTCTCTTACCTTATGATCTGCATACTTCTTTTTTCATCTCTGGGCTGCTAGAAGCTTAGCTTGAATACTCCTCACCTTATCTTGAACATCCTTCGCTAAATCAACCCCGAAGGCTTCATATCGCCAGCCTCAAACAATCCTATGGGTGATTTACATTCCCTCCCATATAGTGCCTCAGAAGGTGCCATATCAATGCTAGGGTGATAACTACTGTTATAAGGATATTCACACGAAGGTAAGAACTTATCCCAATGTCCTCCAAAATCAATCACACATGCTCTCAACATGTCTTCCAATACTTGAATACCTTTCCAATTGTCCATCCGTCTGTGGATGAAAGGCTGTACTAAAATTGAGTTGTGTGCTTAACTCATCATGAAATTTGTTCCAAAACTTGGATGTAAATTAGATACCATAATCTGAGATGATAGAGAGGGGCACCCCATGCAACCTCACTATCTCTTTGACATACACTTTAGTCAATTGTTCAGCATTATAATCTATTCCTACCGGAATAAAATGGGCCGACTAAGTCAATCTATTAACTACTACCAAAATAGAATGAGACTTCCCCAAGGTCTTAGGAAGATCAACCACAAAATCTATGGCTAATCTTTCCCACTTCCATTCCGGAATTGACATTCTTTGAAGTAAACCTACAGGCCTTTGATGTTCATATTCCGCTTGTTGACAGTTTTGACACTTCAGCACAAACTCCACTATGTCTTTCTTCATTCCCAACCACCAATAAATTCGCTTCAAATCTCTAAACATCTTGGTCACTCCTGGATGAATAGAATATTGCGAACCATGAGACTCTGCCAACACTTTCTGAATCAAGTCATCTACTCTAGGAACACATATTCTCCGTTTAAAATCTACCACACCATCTGCATCAATAGTGGTCTCTTGTGCCTTACCAGTCGCAGTTTTCCTTCTAAGTTCCTCCAAATTCTCATCTTCAAATTGTTTGTCCTTGATCTCTTAAATGAACGTCAACTTTACCTCAATACTAGCTAAAAACCCACCTCTTTTTGAGATGCCCAACTACATGAATTTAGACTCCAAGGTCTGGATTTTTTTAGCCAAAGGTCGCTTAGGTATACTTAAGCAAGCTAAACTACCCATACTCACCGCTTTTCATCTCAAAGTGTCTGCCACCACATTAGCCTTGCCCGAATGATATTCAATGGTCACATCATAATCTTTAAGTAACTCCATCCACCTTCGTTGTCTCAAATTCAGATCCTTTTGCGTGAACACATGCTGCAAACTACGATGATCAGAAAATACCTCACACTTGACCCCATAAAGGTAATGTCGCCATATCTTAAGAGCAAACACTATCGCTGCCAACTCTAAATCATGTGTTGGATAATTCCTCTCATGCACCTTTAATTGATGCGAGGCGTAAGCTATAACATACTTATCCTGCATCAACACAACACCCAAACTAGAATGTGAAGCATCACAATAAACAATAAAGTTTTTACCTTTCATCGGTAATGCTAGAATGGGAGCGATGGTCAAGAGAGTCTTGAGATTTTGAATGCTCTTCTCACATTTCGCAGTCCATTCAAATGGTATCTCCTTTTTGGTCAAATTGGTCAAATGAGTGGCAATAGAAACAAAATTCTTAACAAACTGACGATAGTAGCTAGCGAGCCCCACAAAACACCTAACTTTCATCACACAGCTAGGCCAAACCCAATTCATAACCGCCTTACTCTTTTGAGGATCTACCATTACCCTTTCTTTTGAAACTACATGCCCTGAAATTGCAACCGATTACAACCAAAATTCACACTTTGAAAAATTAGCATATAACTTTTGTTTCCCAAGAACACCCAAAATAGTACGAAGATGGTTGGCATGTTCTGCTTTACTTTTCGACTAAACCAAAATATCATCAGTAAAAACTATAACGAATGAATCAAGAAATGGTTTGAACACCTCGTTCATCAAACTCATGAAAGTTGCAGGTGCATTGGTCAAACCAAAAGAGACAACCTAAAACTCACAGTGCCCATATCGAGTTCTAAACGTCGTCTTAGACACGTCCTCCGGTCTAATTTTTAATTGATGGTAACCGAATCTTAGATCAATCTTAGAGAAAACCATTTCCCTTTGCAATTGGTCAAGGAGATCATCTATTCGAGGCAAAGAATACTTATTTCGAATAGTGACTCTATTTAATTGCCGGTAATATATACACATTCTCATGCTACCATTCTTCTTCTTAACAAACAAAACCGGAGCACCCGATGGGGAAGCAGTAGGACGAATAAATTCTTTATCAAGAAGCTCTTTGATTTGAGCCTTAAGATCTATTAATTCTGCCAGAGCCATACGATATAGAAGGATGGAAATGGGGCGCGTACCAGGCTCTAAATCAATGCAAAAATCTATATCTCTATCCGGAGGCATATCTAGCATATCATTAAAAACACTTCACTAAATTCAAACACCACAAGAATAGACCCAATGGATGAAGCCTCAATCTCAACATCCCTAATATGAGACAAATAATCCAAACAACCTTGCTCTACTAATTTACACCCGAATGAAGGATATCATCTTAGCTTGCTTAGGCTTGTACACCCCTTCCACTCTAATTTTTCCCTTCCCGGAATTTCTAGAGTTACCGACTAAGTATTACAATTAAGCACAACATAATACGAGGATAACCAACTAATGACAATGTTTATGTCAAAGTCAATCATATCCAAAATCACTAAATCAGCGTAGGTCTGAAATCCCATAAACAAAATAGGACAAGCATGATAGACATGGGTAACTGAGACTGACTCTCCAACTGGGGTAGAAACATGAATAGGGGCATCAACAATATCACAAATTATATAAAAATCTGAGGCAAATCTCACGGGTACATATGAATAAGTAGAACCCGGATCAAACAAGACATTATGAATCCAGTCAGAGACAAGAATAGTACATGTGATAATTGCGTCAGATGCCTATGCCTCATTCTTGTCTGAAAAGTATAACATTGAGCCCTATCATCTTGACGAGCCACTTCCCTGACTTGTTGCGCGTTACCCCTACCTCCGTTACCATTTTCTCTACCTCCACGCCTAGCTGATTACCTCCTCACCCACCTTGTGGACATCCTCTACCATTACTACCATTCCCCGTGGGTACCACTACTCTAGACTACTGCTGCGCGGAATCTAACACATGTGGGTGGGGACAATCTCTCCACATATGCCCAGGTTCCCCAAAGTTGTATCAAGTATGATCAAAAGATGGTCTGCCGCCCGTCGAAGGCGCCATTCCCTGATTATCCTAAAAATTATGAGATGGAGTTTCTGAGTAACTACCTGTAGAGGCGGGCATAACAGATTGAATTGGCTTGGTTGCAAGCATTGGCCTTCCGAACCCTTTGGAAAAAGAACCTTGAAACTTACTCAAGTTCTTCGCCCTTTTTGCCCATCCCTTAGCTTGACTGTCTCACCTCACCCACTTTACTTTCTTAACATAGTCTATCACCTCATTAAAGATCCTCTCTGCAGAAGTCATATGAATGTCACGACCCAAGCCTAGGGCCTAGACGTGACATGGCGAATGAGGAACCCGAAGGAACCCCAAACAAGTCTCTCAAATTTGTCATCACACTTCATTGGTCGCGGAAGTACAAACAACGTTAATTAACGGGAAATAGGGACTAAGGGCAAACCATATCAAAATGACATCATAGAACAAGAGTCAAGCTCATTTACAAAATACTTGTCCAACGCACACCTCTACATACATAGATAGGACGGGGGCCATGACATACTACCGGCTCCCCTCATAGTCAAAATACAATTGCAAGCTAAAGTCTCAAAACATAGGAGTAGGAAACATAACATAGCCCTCGAATCATTGAGGACTCACCAACAAACTCGGATAAGCACCGTACTAGCCACGTGAATGGAGAGAAGGATCAAGAGTAGCTCCGGTCCCTACATGGTGACATCATGTAGGCAAAATATGCGTTAGTACTTGGAATGTACTAAGTATGCGGGGTGCAACACAACAATAGACAAGGACACAATCGAAATACAAGAAATAGTTTCATAGGCATTATGAATAACAATATGAGGATGCATGATCAAAGTGAAGTCAAAACATGTTTAAGTAAATCTATACTAATAGTAGATATCATATGTGTATGCATGATCCAACCAATCTATAACCCCAACTTAGGATGGGGGATGCCGTTCACACCCGGACACCCTGGTGGCAAGGTATAAACCCCTCACATGGTTGATGTTGGTCACACCCCAAGCATCCTAGGTGGTGAGATATAAACCTCTCACATGGTTGATGTTGGTCACACCCCAAGCATCCTAGGTGGTGAGATATAAACCTCTCACATGGTTGATGTTGGTCACACCCCAAGCATCCTAGGTGGTGAGATATAAACCTCTCACATGGTTGTTGGGTTCTTTTCCCCCGGACCGGGCATGGTCATGCAACACTTTATATAGGAAATTCCCATTAGGCTCTAATGCAATCTCACGTATGGAATGAACATATACACAAGCTTAGTTTGTCATCAACACATCTCTGGATTGCCATACATCTCATAACTCAAGCTTTAAAGCATCGATTCATCAATTCTCCATAGTTGGACATTTTGTCAAACACCTTGAAGGCATGTAATGGAATCAAAGAGCATGGAAAATAGGGTAGTAATTATGCAGCCAAACCAGTGAACAACCTACAACAACACCTTTTAACACCCACAATACCACATGAAAATCTCCACATCCATTCCAAATTTAGATTCAAGTTCTAGAGTCACAACATGCTCAAAACAATCACTTTTCATGTTTAAAATTCAATGTGCAGGAAATTATTACAAAGAACAAGACTAATTTATGAATCTTAACTTAAACCATGAATTAGTGAGTAGAATAGAGTCTAGGCACTATGGGTGGAAGGACCCATGAGTTCAACACCACATACCTTGAGTTCTTATGAAGGTCTTGAGAGTGTCTTCAATGGAAGCTTGGAACTTGGAGCAAGAGTCTCTTCAATCTTGAGGAAGGTTTTGGATTAGGGTTCTTGAGAGAACTTGAGAGAAAATGTGTCTAAGTATGGGAGAGGTGTTTTGGGAAATGTTTTAGAGATGGGAATTGAACTAATGGTATATAGGAAATAACATATGCCCTTTGGAAAAATGGTCCAACACTTAGAAAAAAAAATGAGGCGGGTGAACAGTAAAAACGCTCACTGGAAATTGCATTTCCTGCCGGACAGATTTTACGAAAATGGGCATAACTTCTTCGTCCGAACTCCGAATGAGGTGAAACGAAGTGCGTTAGGTAGCTAACTCAAAGGGCTTTCCATGGATATGTTATGGGCCACCCAATTATTTGTGTGCTAGGAGATATGACCCTCCAAAGTAGACCCTCGAAAAAGGCTTCACTTGGAAATTTCGGATTTTGATACGGTTGCTCTAAAATTTGGGTTAGACCCATTTCCCACTCAATTTGACCCCCTAAACAAGAATATGAAGTCGGATTTTCGAAAAACGAAACGGATTTTTTTTTGATATAGCTAAACAAGTTTCCGGTAACTTCCGAAGCACATTTTTAAGAACTTTTTGGGTCATTTCAATATCTCCCCCTTGGGAACATTCGTCCCCGAATGTGGAAGAGACGTACAAGGCAAGACTTAGTAAGAACATATCAGCCCCAACATGAATGCAAAAATTTTATTTAAACATCACTTCAAGATTTCAAAACTTAGTGTAAAGCATCCATAACTCATCAATTTAAACATATATGCACATTAATGATTCAGGGGCTGAAATGTAAGACTCAATGGAGTACAAAGGACTTGATTTAATACCTTAGGCTTGAGTGGAGTTGAATAGATAAGGATAACGTCTTTGCATGTCCGCTTCGGCCTCCCAAGTAGCACTCTCCACTTGTTGATTTCTCCAAAGCACCTTAACGGACGCCACTTCTTTGTTCCTCAACCTTTTAACTTGTCTATCTAAGATCTGAACCGGGACTTCTTCATACGTCAAATTATCTTCTACAACACCCACAACCTCAAGAGGTACAATAGCGTTAGGATCACCAACACATTTCCTCAACATCGATACATGGAATACCGGATGAACTAATTCCATCTCCTTGGGCAACCCCAACTCATAGGCTACTTTACCAACCCTTCTTATTATCTCATAAGGACCGACATACCTAGGACTTAATTTCCCCTTCTTACCAAAACGAACCACACCTTTCATTGGAGAAACTTTCAAATAAACCCAATCACCCACTTTGAATTCAAGATCCCGTCTCCTCACATCGGCATAAGACTTTTGACGACTTTGGGCTGTTTTCAACCTCTCCCTAATCATCCTTACCTTCTCAAGAGCATCCATGACCAGATCCGGACCCAACAAGGCCACCTCTCCAACTTCAAACCACCCAACCGGTGACCTACACCGTCTACCATAAAGTGCCTCAAAAGGAGCCATACCGATACTAGAATGATAACTATTGTTGTATGCAAATTCAATCAAAGGAAGATGATCATCCCAACTACCTTTCAACTCCAATACACAAGCTCTAAGCATATCCTCCAAGGTTTGAATTGTTCTTTCGGCTTGGCCATCCGTTTGAGGGTGGAAGGCCGTGCTAAGCTTTACCTTTGTACCAAGACCCCTTTGGAATGACTTCCAAAAGTGAGAAGTGAATTGGGCACCACGATCCGAGATGATAGACAAAGGAATCCCATGCAACCTTACCAATTCATGAATGTACAACTTGGCATACTCTTCAGCCCCGTAAGTAGTTTTAACCGGTAGGAAATGAGCCGACTTTGTCATCCGATCAACCACCACCCAAACCGAATCAAAGCCTCTTCTAGCCTTGGGTAAGCCCACTACAAAATCCATGTTGATTTCTTCCCACTTCCAAGTAGGTATCTCAATGTCTTGAGTTAGGCCACCCGGCCTTTGATGTTCGGCCTTGACTTGTTGACAACTATGGCAACCCGAAACAAATTTTGCAATGTCCTTCTTCATACCGCCCCACCAATACACATCCCTCAAGTCTCTATACATCTTTGTTGACCCCGGATGAATAGAATAAAAAGAATTATGAGCCTCATCAAGGATTCTTTCCCTCACACCATCCACACAAGGAACACATAATCTACCTTGGTACCTAAGGGCACCATCTCCCCCTTGGGAGAAAACCTCCACCTTACCACTACTCACCGAAGCCTTTAATTCTACCAAAGAAGGATCAAGATCTTGCTTGACTATCACCTCATCAACCAAGGAAGACCTTGAACCATCAACAACAACTACTCCTCCACTATCCACCCCTTCTAACCTAACTCCCAATTTGGCCAACCGATGGACCTCCTTAGCCAACTCTTTACTACCTTCCTCCACATGAGCCAAGCTACCCATGGACACTCTACTCAATGCATCCGCCACCACATTAGCTTTCCCCGGATGATAGTGAACACTCATATCATAATCCTTAAGGAATTCTAACCACCTCCTTTGTCTCAAGTTAAGATCTTTTTGCGTGAACACATATTGGAGATTCTTATGGTCGGTGAAGATATCAACATGCACCCCATACAAATAATGACGCCAAATCTTTAAAGCAAAAACCACGGCGGCCAATTCAAGATCATGGGTTGGGTAATTTTTTTCATGAACCTTAAGTTGCCTAGAAGCATAGGCTATAACCTTACCACTTTGCATCAACACACAACCCAAACCAATACGGGAAGCATCACAATAAACAACAAAACCTTCTAACCCATCCGGAAGTGACAAAATAGGAGCGGACACAAGCCTTTCTTTCAAAGTTTGGAAGCTTTCCTCACACTCATCCGACCACACAAATTTAGCCTTCTTTTGAGTCAACTTAGTCATAGGAGAAGCAAGAGAAGAAAACCCTTCCACAAATCTCCTATAATAACCCGCTAAACCCAAGAAACTCCTTATATCCGACGGGGTCAAAGGTCTAGGCCAATTCCTAATAACATCGGTCTTCTTAGGATCCACCTTAATACCATCCCCCGACACCACATGGCCTAGGAAAGCAACTTCCTTCAACCAAAACTCACACTTTTCATATTTAGCGTACAACTTCTCTTCCCTCAATCTTTGGAGTACAACCCTCAAGTGACCCTTGTGCTCTTCCTCACCCCGAGAATAGATCAAGATGTCATCTATAAACACCACCACAAAAGAATCAAGGTAGGGTTTGAAAACCCTATTCATCAAATCCATAAAGAGAGCCGGAGCATTAGTCAACCCGAAAGACATCACCACAAACTCATAGTGCCCATACCTAGTACGAAAGGCCGTCTTGAGAATATCACACTCCCTCACCTTCACTTGATGATACCCTGACCGAAGATCAATCTTAGAGAAGTGACTAGCCCCATGCAATTGGTCAAATAAATCGTCAATCCTTGGAAGAGGATACCTATTCTTGACGGTGACCCTATTAAGTTGTCGATAATCAATACACATTCTAAGAGACCCATCTTTCTTCTTCACAAACAAAACCGGAGCACCCCAGGGAGAATGACTAGGTCTAATAAACCCCTTCTCTAACAAATCTTTTAATTGCTCTTTCAACTCTTTCAACTCCGCCGGGGCCATACGGTAAGGGGGGATAGAAATAGGTTGAGTATCGGGAAGGAGGTCTATACCAAGATCTATCTCCCTTTCGGGAGGGACACCGGGAAGGTCTTCTGGGAAGACATCTAGAAACTCATTAACAACCGGAATAGACTCAATAGGAGGGACTTTAGACTCCACATCATTGACTCTCACAATATGGTACAAGCACCCTTTGGAAATCAACCTATGGGCTTTAATGCAAGAAATGAATTTCCCCTTCACCACAACATCCCGGCTCTCCCACTCAAGGACGGGTTCATTAGGAAATCGGAACTTGACTTTACGAGTCCTACAATCAATAGAAGCATAATATGCATGCAACCAATCCATCCCAAGAATAACATCAAAATCCACCATGTTCAACTCAACAAGATCACAAGGCAACAACTTATTTAATATGCAAACCGGACAATTTCTATACACTTTTCTAGCAACAATAGAGACACCAATGGGAGTGGATACTTCATATGACTCATGCAACAATTCCGACTCGACATGAAATTTTCTAGCAACTAAGGGGGTAACAAAGGAAAGGGTGGCACCCGGATCAATCAAAGTATAAACATCAAGATCAAAGATTTGCAACATACCGGTCACCACATCCGGAGTCTCATTAACACCTTGTCTACCATGCAAAGCATAAAATCGATTGTCCCTTGGGGCACCACTTTGAGAAGCACCTCTACCCAAAGGAGTAGTGTTAGCACTTCGGACCTTGTTGCGGATCTTGGGACATTCAAACCTCTTATGACCCACTTCTCCACATTCAAAGCAAGCACCCGAACCCTTCATGCAAGGACCACCATGCTTCCTCCCACACTTAGGGCATACATCCATAGAACCCACTTCACCTCCCCCTTGAGGTCTAGGAACATTGATAGCAAATCCCCGGTTGACATGAGGGTTTCCTCGGCCTTGATGAAATCTAGCACCCTTAGGGAACCTATTCTCCAATCGGGCCCTCTTGGCCTCGTGCCCCCTTCTCTTCCTCAATTTCTCCTCCTCCATTTGCTCGGCATAAGTCATCAACCGAGACAAATCCATATCTCCAATGAGCATAGCGGACCGACACTCCTCACTAACCAAGTCGGATACACCCATCACAAATTTGTTCATCCTCGACCTAGAGTCGGCCACCAAGTGAGGTGCATACTTGGAGAGTTGGACAAATTTGAGGGCATACTCCCTCACACTCATAGCTCCTTGCTTCAAGTTCATGAACTCCACCAACTTTGCCTCCCTAAGCTCAAGAGGGAAGAACCTATTAAGGAAAGCAAGTTTAAACTCCTCCCACAACACCACATAGCCATTACCTTTCTCACCCTTCCATTGATCAAACCAAATTTGAGCAACCCCCTTGAGTTGGTAGGCCGCCAATTCCGCCTTCTCACAAGCACCAACATCCATAATGGTCAAGATTTTGCATACCTCATCGATGAACTCTTGCGGGTCCTCATCCACCTTTGAACCATGGAAGACCGGAGGGTTCATCCTCATGAAATCTCTCACCCTTTCCCCCGGGGTGGTAGTTCGAGGAGCTTGGGCTCCTTGTTGCACTTGGTTAGCTACCACTTGTGCAAGCATGGTGAGTGCATCACGGAGCTCACCATTGGTGGGTGGCTCTTCCGGTGATCGGGCCCGTCTTCCCCTCATGTTTGGCATGATGATCTAGCAATCCAAAGAACAAGCGTTAGGGAGGAATCACCTTATCGCACTCTAAGCACGACATAGAACATGAAGAAGGGAAACCTTTCCTAAAACGTTTTGTAGCCTCCCATTCATAGTCGTGGCGCGCTTCACAACCATGATTAGGACTCTACTCAACGCGGTGTGTTGGACTCCGAGGATTTAACAACCTAGTGCTCTGATACCAAGCTTGTCACGACCCAAGCCTAGGGCCTAGACGTGACATGGCGAATGAGGAACCCGAAGGAACCCCAAACAAGCCTCTCAAACTTGTCATCACACTTCATCGGTCGCGGAAGTACAATCAACATTAATTAACGGGAAATAGGGACTAAGGGCAAACCATTTCAAAATGACATCATAGAACAAGAGTCAAGCTCATTTACAAAATACTTGTCCAACGCACACCTCTACATACATAGATAGGACGGGGGCCATGACATACTACCGGCTCCCCTCATAGTCAAAATACAATTGCAAGCTAAAGTCTCAAAACATAGGAGTAGGAAACATAACATAGCCCTCGAATCATTGAGGACTCACCAACAAACTCGGATAAGCACCGTACTAGCCACGTGAATGGAGAGAAGGATCAAGAGTAGCTCCGGTCCCTACATGGTGACATCATGTAGGCAAAATATGCGTTAGTACTTGGAATGTACTAAGTATGCGGGGTGCAACACAACAATAGACAAGGACACAATCGAAATACAAGAAATAGTTTCATAGGCATTATGAATAACAATATGAGGATGCATGATCAAAGTGAAGTCAAAACATGTTTAAGTAAATCTATACTAATAGTAGATATCATATGTGTATGCATGATCCAACCAATCTATAACCCCAACTTAGGATGGGGGATGCCGTTCACACCCGGACACCCTGGTGGCAAGGTATAAACCCCTCACATGGTTGATGTTGGTCACACCCCAAGCATCCTAGGTGGTGAGATATAAACCTCTCACATGGTTGATGTTGGTCACACCCCAAGCATCCTAGGTGGTGAGATATAAACCTCTCACATGGTTGATGTTGGTCACACCCCAAGCATCCTAGGTGGTGAGATATAAACCTCTCACATGGTTGTCCGGTTCTTTTCCCCCGGACCGGGCATGGTCATGCAACACTTTATATAGGAAATTCCCATTAGGCTCTAATGCAATCTCACGTATGGAATGAACATATACACAAGCTTAGTTTGTCATCAACACATCTCTGGATTGCCATACATCTCATAACTCAAGCTTTAAAGCATCGATTCATCAATTCTCCATAGTTGGACATTTTGTCAAACACCTTGAAGGCATGTAATGGAATCAAAGAGCATGGAAAATAGGGTAGTAATTATGCAGCCAAACCAGTGAACAACCTACAACAACACCTTTTAACACCCACAATACCACATGAAAATCTCCACATCCATTCCAAATTTAGATTCAAGTTCTAGAGTCACAACATGCTCAAAACAATCACTTTTCATGTTTAAAATTCAATGTGCAGGAAATTATTACAAAGAACAAGACTAATTTATGAATCTTAACTTAAACCATGAATTAGTGAGTAGAATAGAGTCTAGGCACTATGGGTGGAAGGACCCATGAGTTCAACACCACATACCTTGAGTTCTTATGAAGGTCTTGAGAGTGTCTTCAATGGAAGCTTGGAACTTGGAGCAAGAGTCTCTTCAATCTTGAGGAAGGTTTTGGATTAGGGTTCTTGAGAGAACTTGAGAGAAAATGTGTCTAAGTATGGGAGAGGTGTTTTGGGAAATGTTTTAGAGATGGGAATTGAACTAATGGTATATAGGAAATAACATATGCCCTTTGGAAAAATGGTCCAACACTTAGAAAAAAAAATGAGGCGGGTGAACAGTAAAAACGCTCACTGGAAATTGCATTTCCTGCCGGACAGATTTTACGAAAATGGGCATAACTTCTTCGTCCGAACTCCGAATGAGGTGAAACGAAGTGCGTTAGGTAGCTAACTCAAAGGGCTTTCCATGGATATGTTATGGGCCACCCAATTATTTGTGTGCTAGGAGATATGACCCTCCAAAGTAGACCCTCGAAAAAGGCTTCACTTGGAAATTTCGGATTTTGATACGGTTGCTCTAAAATTTGGGTTAGACCCATTTCCCACTCAATTTGACCCCCTAAACAAGAATATGAAGTCGGATTTTCGAAAAACGAAACTGATTTTTTTGATATAGTTAAACAAGTTTCCGGTAACTTCCGAAGCACATTTTTAAGAACCTTTTGGGTCATTTCAATGAACAGAGAATACTTGCAACTCACAATTCAATCCCCTAATAAATAACCAAATCCTCTCCTCCTAAGTAGTAACCAACTGCGTAGCATATCTACATAGAGCATGGAAATTCCCCTCATAAGCAGCCACATACATACCACCTTGCTCTAAAGCCATAAACTGGTCCTTCTTGCAATCCCTCAAATTTCTAGGCACATACTTTTCTAGAAACAGATCATGAAATTGGGTCCAAGTAAGTGGAGGTAAAGTAGAAGACTTGCACTCCATATAAGATCTCCACCGTTGCTTGGCCTCACCTTGAAGTTTGAAAGACACAAACTCAACCCCATGTTGGTGAACAATTCCCATTTTATGCAGCCTCTCATAGCAATCTAAGATAAACTCATAAGCATCTTCAGTTTCGGAACCAAGAAATATCGGAGGCTTAAGCTTTAGAAACTTAGTCAACATGCCATGCTCATTACCAGTGATAATAGAACCCAACAAAGGATGGAATAAAGCATCAGTACCTATATTTCCACCCGTCATGGGGGCAGTGCTAGCAACAGGAGGATTAGCAGGAGCTTGAGTTGTTTGAATAGATGGAAGCATTCCAAGACCAGTCAATCCCTTCAAGAACGACATGATTTATTGAGCTAACACCGGATCGATGGAATGAATACCTATAGCCTCAGCCTGCACCTCTTTCTCCTGTCCAACTTCCTCAATGTTCTCAACATTCTCAACCTCAACCTCTTCTTCCATTTCCTCATGATGCATGAGAGGATTCTTATTCACTGGAGCATTCTCAACAGGAGCCCCATGTCCAGCAGGCGGTACTATTCGACGACCTCTACCCCTAGCTCCTACTCTACCCCTACCTCAAATGCGACCTCTGGCTGTAAATTCCTCAGCTGGAGCATTGATGGGAGCTACGGGCCTGACGCCATTATACCTAGTATTAACCATCTGTGGACAAAAGAGTGAAGGAGGTTAGATACCAATTTGAATCGCCAGATACCAATTGGAATCAAGTCATAGCACAAAAGGAGACAAGAGAAAATAGAGAGAGTTTCTAAAGTGCTATAGCCTCTTGTAGAAAAGTAAGGGAGTCCCCGTACCGTTCCACGATACTCTACCAGATTAGTTTTGGTACATCGAGATCAACAAACCTAGGGTTTGATACCAACTTTGTCACGAACCAGACCGTCATGATTGGCACCTCGACTAACTCTCCGGTGGGAGAACCACTACTACAACCCAAACCAAGCAACTAAAGCAGTAACTAAGGCATTTAAGTCAACGCTAAGGAAATAAATAGGGAGTTCCCATAAACTCCAACAAAAGTCTAACAATAATAAACTAATAATGCGGAATAATAACCAAGAACTTGAAAGTCAATGTACCAAAATATTTAACAATGAACAGAGTCTAAACAAGAAGGGATACAACCCAAACTAATGAACTAATCAACTAACTAAACAATTGTCTAAGTCCGGAAATCGTAGACATAGACGAAAGATAATCCTATGGAAGCTCGGAGGAATTGTCTCACCCATGAATTCGAAGAAATGATCATTGATCTCCTAAGCAAGATATGTCAGTAGCCGCCTGAAGATGCCCTGTATTTAACGAAAATAAGAGCATGTGCAGTAACAGTAAGCAATCACAATGTACTGGTAGGATCAAACGGCTATCCCACTAGTGCAACATAAGCAAGTCAAACAATAATATAATCTCATGCATATATATCAACATATATAACATTATCAACATTTACGAAGAACGAGCAACTTCACATTTTATATCAAATCATTGGTCATCTCATGGGACCCAAACCCAAATAGTTAGCAAGTCGGAACGTGGAAACTAATCCCATATTTATGCCGAAGCGTGGCAACCGATCCAAGTAAGTTATGCCGAAACGTGGCAACCAATCGCATTCACACACCAAAGTCACAAACACAAGTATGTCCTCAAGATCATACATTCAAGTCATGATTTCATGGCAATAATAATTCATCTGACTCATTTACAACAAGTGTGATCAACAATGCAACATTTATACATATACAAGTATCTTAATGAAGCAAGAACAAGAATACATCACACAATCATAGAATCACAAGCATCACCTACCTCGAAACAAGCTTGAAACCCTAAGAAACTTGATCCTTCCCTTTCTGGATCTGTTTGGCTTGTTCTTGGTCTTCAAACAATCACAATAACACGGGAATCAACAAACAATCGCTAATTACCCAAAGCTATAACAATTCTATGAACTCTAGATTGAACTAATGATCCAAACCATCCAATATAGGGTTGTTTCCACCATAGAATCTATAACAAAACCCTCCCCCATCAATATTCACCCACTCTACTACATTCTACGGATCAAAAAATGGATTCGGGGAGTGAAAAGCTTACCTTTATCCTCTAGTATGGTGAAATATGAGTAGGAGTCACCTGGGCTTCATTCCTTAGCTATAAAAATCGAAAAGTGCCAAATAAGGTCATTTAGGGGTTTATTAACGACTTGAATTCACGTTGGGCCCACCACAACGACCACCACCTCGCCACAACAACCCCCCCAAAGCGGCAAAAATCCCTATCGAGGCGACATTTGCGAGAGAGAAAGCAATTTAAGGAATTCCAAATTTCCCATTTCACAACACCCTTCCAACCTATGAGTCTTATAAAATACCCTTTATGCTAAGATCAATTCCATGAGTTCTACTCACCCGAATTTCATTCCGTAAAGTCATACGGATTCCTTAAAGAGTTATGTAACACCTCATGTAATCAAACTCATAATTAAATCACCAGATTGCTAGAGAATTTCCCTACACCTTAAGGAATCCAATTTCATCCAAATCTAGAATAAGTTGGGAAAAATCCAAATACTACGAAAAAGCTTTCTGGCCCCAAATTTTCCCTCGTTGTATTTTCTATAATGATGGCCACAGGTTGTTACAATAGATACAAATTTACCCATCACTTGTCCCCGAGTGACAAAACCTTAGGGAAAGTAGGGTAAGAAAAGAATGAAGTAGTACCTGATTCGACGAACAATTGGAGATAATTGTCTCGCATGTCCCTCTCGGTTTCCCAAGTAGCTTCTTCAACTGGACGATGCTTCCATTGAACCTTCATGGACTTAATCTCCTTGGTCCTTAACTTACGCATATCACAATCAAGAATTGAAATCGGTTCCTCCTCATATTGAAGGTCCTTGTCTAACATAATTAAGTCCCACTAAATAATATAATCCCCGTCACCATGATACCTCTTCAACATGGATATATGAAATACCGAATGAACACTTGATAAATTAGGATGTAAAGTCAACCTATAAGCTACCGGTCCTACACATTCAATAATCTCAAATGGACCAATGTATCTTGGACTTAGCTTACCGTTATTACTGAATCTCATCACCCCTTTCATAAGTGATACCTTAAGAAAAACATTTTTATCGGATTGAAACGCCATGTCTCTTACCTTATGATCCACATACTTCTTTTGTCTACTCTGGGTTGCTACAAGCTTAGCTTGAATACTCCTCACGTTATCTTGAGCATCCTTCACTAAATCAACCCCTAAAGGCTTCACATCGCCACACTCAAACAATTCTATGGGGGATTTACATCCCCTCCCATAGAGTGCCTCGAATGGTGCCATATCAATGCTAGAGTGATAACTATTGTTATAAGAAAACCCACACAAAGGTAAGAACTTATCCCAATGTCCTCCAAAATCAATCACACATGCTCACAACATGTCTTCCAATACTTGAATAGTCCTCTCCGATTGTCCATCTGTCTGTGGATCAAAGGATGTACTAAAAGTGAGTTGTGTGCCCAACTCATCTTGCAATTTCTTCCAAAACATGGATGTTAATTGGGTACCACGGTGTGAGATGATAGAGAGGGGCACCCCATGCAACCTCACTATCTCTTTCACAAACATTTTAGCCAATTGTTCAACATTATAATCTATTCTTAGCGGAATAAAATAGGGTGACTTAGTCAATCTATCAACTACTACCCAAATAGAATGAAACTTCCCCAAGGTCCTGGAAAGACCAACCACAAAATCCACAGCTATTCTTTCCCACTTCCATTTCGAAATTGACATTCTTTGAAGTAAACCCACAGACCTTTAATGTTCATATTTCACTTGTTGACAATTTTGACACTTCGCCACAAACTCCGCTAAGTCTTTCTTCATGTCGGGCCACCAATAAATTCCCTTTAAATCTCTACTTCTTGGTCACACCCGGATGAATAGAATATCGTGAACCATGAGACTTTGCCAACACTTTCTCAATCAAGTCATCTACTCTAGGAACACATAATCTCCGTTTCAAATTTAGCACACCATCCGCATCAAGAGTCGTCTCTTGTGCCTTACCAATTGCAGTCTTCCTTCTAAGTTCCTCCAAATTCTCATCTTCAAATTATTTGGCCTTAATCTCTTCAATGAATGTGGCCCTTACCTCAATACTAGCTAACAACCCACCTCTTTCTGAGATGCACTGCATGAATTTAGACTCCAAGGTCTAGATTTCTTTAGCCAAACGTCGCTTGGTTCTACTTGAGCAAGCTAAACTACCCATACTCACTATTTTTCGACTCAAAGCGTCTGCCACCAGATTAGACTTGCCCGAATGATATTGAATGGTCACACCATAATCTTTAAGTAACTCCATCCACCTTCGTTGTCTCAAATTCAGATCCTTTTGAGTGAACACATGCTGCAAACTATGGTGACCAGTAAATACCTCACAATTGACCCTATAGAGATAATGTCGCCATATCTTAAGAGCAAACATTACCGCTTCCATCTCTAAATCATGCGTTGGATAATTCCTCTCATGCACCTTCTATTGACGGGAGTCATAAGCTATAACATTCTTATCATGCATCAACACAACACCCAAACCAGAATGTGAAGCATCACAATAAATAATAAAGTCTTTACATTCCACCGGTAATGGTAGAATGGGCGTAGTGGTCAAGAGAGTCTTGGGCTTTTAAAAGATCTCCTCACATTTCGCAATCAATTCAAATGGTATCTCCCTTTTGGTCAAATTGGTAAAGTGAGTGTAAATAGAAACAAAATTCTTAATGAACCGACGATACTAACTAGCGATCCCCACAAAACTCCTCAATTCTATCACAGAGCTAAGTCGAACCCAATTCTTTACCTACTCAATCTTTTGAGGATCTACCATTATCCCTTCTTTCGCAACTACGTGCCCCAAAAATGCAACCGATATCAACTAAAATTCACACTTTGCAAATTTAGCATATAACTTTTGTTTCCCAAGAACACCCAAAACAGTACAAAGATGGTTGGCATGTTGTTCTTTACTTTTCGAATAAACCAAAATATCATCAATAAAAACTATAATGAACGAATCAAGAAATGGTTTGAACACCCCATTCATGAAACCCATAGTGCCCATAACGAGTTCTAAATGCCGTCTTAGGTACATCCTCCATCTAATTTTTAATTGATGGTAACCGGATCTTAGATCAATCCAAGAGAAAATCACTCCCCTTGCAATTGGTCAAAGAGATCATCTATTTGAGGCAAATGATACTTATTTTGAATAGTGACTCTATTTAATTGCCGGTAATCTATACACATTCTTATGTTACAATCCTTTTTCTTAACAAACAAAACCGGAGAACCCCATAGGGAAGCACTGGGATGAATAAATTCCTTATCAAGAAGCTCTTGGATTTGAGCCTTAAGCTCTCTTTATTCTGCCAAAACCATGTGATATGGACGGATAGAAATGGGGCACGTACCAAGCTCTAAATAAATGCAAAAATCTATATCTCTATCCGGAGGCATACCAGGGAAATCATTAGAAAACACTTCACTAAATTCAAACACCACAAGAATAGACCCAATGGATAGAGCCTCAATCTTAATATCCCTAATATGAGACAACTAAGCCCAAAAACCTTGCTCTACCAATTTACTAGCCCGAATGGAGGATATACTCTTAGCTTAATTAGGCTTGTACACCCCTTCCGACACTAATTTTTGCCCTTCCTAGTATTTCTAGAGGTAGAGACTTAATATTAGCATTAAACTCAACATAATAAGGGGACAACCAAGTCATGCCTAAGATTATGTCAAAGTCAATCATATCCAAAATAACTAAATCATCCCAAGTCTAAAATCCAATAAAAAATAGGACAAGTATGATAGACATGGGTAACTATGACTGACTCTCCAACTTGGATAGAAACACAAATAGGGGCATCAAGAATATCACATATCACATCAAAATCTGAGGCAAGTCTCACGGATACATATGAATAAGTAGAACCAAGATGAAACAACACATTAGCCATTCAGTCACAGACAAGAATAGTACATGTGATCATTGCATCAGACGCCTCCACCTTATTCTTGCCCGAAAAAGCATAACATTGAGCCATATCATGTTGATGAGCCACTTTCCTGCCTGGTTGCACATTACTCCTACCTCTATTACCATTTCCTCTACCTCCACGACCCCGCTAATTACCTCCTCGCCCACCTTGTGGATGTCCTCAACCATTACTACCATTCCCCGCGGGTACCACTGCTCTAGACTGGTACTGCACGAAATCTAACACACGTGGGTGGGGACAATCTCTCCTCATATGCCCAGGTTCACTACAGTTGTAGCAAGTACGATAAAAAGATGGCCTGCCCCCATCGAAGGCATTACTCCTTGATTATCCTAAAAATTATGAGATGAAGTTATCGAGTAGCTACTTGTAGAGGTGGGCATAGCAGACTAAATTGGCTTGGCTGCAAGCGTTGGCTTTTCGGACCCCTTGGAATAAGAACCTTGAATGTTACCCAAGTTCTTGGCCCTTTTTGCGCATGCCTTAGCTCGACCGTCTCTCCTCAACCCCTTCACTTTCTTAACATCGTATGTCACCACATTAAAGCTTCTCCCTGCAGAAGTCATATGAACAAATAATACTTGCAACTCAGAATTCAATCCCCTTTTCGTAAAGTCAACACCGGAGCGGAAGTAAGTCTATCTTACAATTCTTGAAAACTATTATCACATAATTCGAACCATATGAACTTAGCCTTTTTTTGAGTTAGAGCCGTCAAAGAAAAGGCAACTGAAGAGAATCTCTCAACAAATCTTCTATAAACACCGGCTAAACCTAAAAATTTCTAATATCCGAAGGAGTTCAAGGTCTAGGACAACTATTGAGTGCATCCTTCTTCTTAGGATCTACCTCAATACCCTTACTCAAAATAATATGACCAAGGAAAGCTACTGACTTGAACAAAAATTCACATTTGCTAAACTTTTCAAAGAGTTGTTGGTACTTAAGAATTTGCAACACGATCCTCAAAAAATTGATATGCTCATTCTCACTTCTCAAATAGATCAATATATCATCAATGAACACAATCATAAACATGTCAACGTATTGTCTAAACAACCTATTCATCAAATCCATAAACACAACAAGAGAATTAGTCAACCCAAACAACATTATCAAAAACTTATAATGACCATATCGAGTTTGAAAAGCCATCTTCGAAATGTCATCTTCCTTCACCCTCAATTGGTGCTAATTCGATGGAAGATCAATCTTAGAGAAATAAGTCGCTCCTTGAAGTTGGTCGAATGAATCATCTATCTTTGGGAGAGGATACTTATTCTTTATGGTCACCTTGTTCAACTGTCGATAATTGATACACATATGAAAAGAACAATTTTTCTTCCTAGCAAACAAAACTTGAGCACCCCATGGAGAGATATTCGGTTGGATGAAACCCTTATCCAACAAATCTTTCAATTATTCTTTCAACTCCTTAAGTTCTACCAAAGTCATTCGGTAAGGAGGAATAGAAATAGGTTGCACATTAGGGAGAAGGTCAATACCGAAGGAATCCATGGATTAAAACTATCATACCTCAAAGAAAATGCTTATTTTCAATGGAGGAATTGAGACTTGACTAGAAACCCTAGGTTGAATCCTTCTTCTTCTTCATGTTCTAGAGAGAGAAATATTTTTGGAGAGGAGATTTGATCTTTTTTTACATTCTTCAGAGAATGGGTATTAAATTGGGGAAATTTGTGGGAAGACTCTTATATAAGTCTTTAGATAAAGGGTAAAACGACTTAGTAATGAATTTAAAATAATCTTAAAAGAAGTTTAAGACCTTAATGTACAACAAAGAAGAACACACATTGGAGCTCTCCAAAGGCCACTCAGCGATTTACTAAGTGAGCCTTTAGCTCGTAGAATATTTTAGTGAGTCGACCTAGGAACAAGACCAATTAGGCGATGAGAGGAGGAACTTGGCGGCACACCGAATGGAACGAAGAGCCTGACTTGGCTCGCCTAATGTTCCAGAGTCCTAGACGCTGGAATTATGCTAATAGGCATGGAGGTTCCACTTGGCGCATCACTAAGTGACTCGGTGCTTGCACCCTACTTCGCCTAGTCGGCTAAGGAAGTGAATATTTTCCCTTCTCCAAATCCTTGGTGTTACAAGTCAACACTTTAATAAAGAAACCACAAAAAACCCCAAACAAGCTTAACTCACCCGACACCCTTCGCGAAAAAAACTAAAGGTTGTTCTAGACCAAACTTGGCATTTCAGAGCTAACCACGGTAACAAAATTTGATTTTGAGCACGTTAACCATGAATCTTTGCCCAAGTTCCATTTTGAGCAAAACTGCTTAATCGCACAAACTCTAAATGACAACCTAAAAACCTAAACAAACCATCACATTAGAAAAAAATGGCCCTTCTAGAGAAGATGGAATTGAAGAAATGTCGATCCTACATCAGAATCTTAGCTATGTCAAGCTTAAGGCTTCAAAAGATACTTGCCCCAAACTCAACCGAACACCTCGGGGAGTATACCACCCAGCCCACCACCACACATAAGCTACATAGAAGCTACAAGAAGGAGTAAGACATGAAAAGCACGCAAAAAAATAGAAATGACTACAAGTGTCATTACAAAAATATATCACCATGAGATCTTTGTAATCTTAATCAAACACATATAAATATAATATTTTTATTTTGAACAATTTATAAATATACATACAAATTGAAACTACAACTTGCAATTTTTATGTGTAAATGAAGATGGTTTACTCAATTTTACTATTATTACCGAATTTCCGGTTTTAAAAGTAGATGATTTATATTTTTGTAATTGAAAACTTATATTTTTGTAAGTGATCAATTTATTAAGATGGAATTATTAATCCTCAAATAATTCAATTAATAATTTCAAATATGACAAAAAATATTCTTCTCCTAGCGAGTTAGAAGGCCATAAAAAAATATCCAACAATTATCTATGTTGACTCAATTATATAATAATTCAAGGGTATAATTGAGAAGAAAGTTTTTATAGAGTTTTAATACAAATAAAAGTGAGGAGGGAAAAAATGAACCAAACACTTGATAAAAATAAACCCTACATTACTAATCCCAACAATATTAATTCTTGGCTTACTAATCAATGTATTACTAATCCCTGCATTATTAATCGTTGTACCAAATGACCCTTTAGATGATTCCTTTAGTGAATGCAAGTAATTTATGACTTGCTAGGACTGAATGTTTGGTAACCTGGTTTTTCACTTGGTTTAATGCGAGTTTTAGTATTTTGGATTTTTTTTAATCTTAAAATGGTCAAATTTGATCCAAAGTTCAAGACGATGACCTTAGTATCCAACTTTTAACCATTCAATTAGCTGTGAGAGTGTTGTTTTAGGCCACTAGCATGGTTGACCCAACTCATAATGCTTTTAGTGCGAGTATATGTGATTACGCATTTTAACTTCCAAGTTAAGGTCTAAGATTGACATTACTAATCATTCTATGTAAACGAGCTCGGATGAGAATTATGTCAGCGTGATAAGCTCTGGAATGTTGAGTTTTATCTAGACCAACCTTTCATTTAGATCTCAAGACATCTAGGCTAATTTCAAGCCCCTTTTTGGATTTTGGCTTAAAATAAAGCTTGGTGTGGGACCCATTTTCTATATCTATGAACTCTTATGGAGGTTTTGACTACTCAATTAATTTTGTGTTGTTGATTTTGATTAGTTTGCATATCTTATATGTGTGCTTAAGGTTTTGAACCAATCCCGATCCACTGAGAGAAGCACGAGGGAATTTCATGAGTATTTTTGTGCCTGAGTTCTGCTGCAACCGTTTTCTGACCAGTTCTTTGCTTAAGCAAGGCCCGTAAACTAGGTCTTTGTCACTAAAGAAACTTTGGTTTTACATTTGTCGCTTGGATTTACTCAAATGAAGCTCACTTTTGTGGCTACGAGATCGCAAAAGTGAGGCCGAACACTTTGACGTCTGTCAGTTAAGCGACATAAGTGGCCGCTTAAGCAATCATCGACATGTACTTTGATGAATATTTAGTCATGAATTTCATCTATTGTTGGTGATTAATTTGGTGATTTCTCCTCCACGTGACCTCCCATTTGAGTAATTTAAAGTCGTGCGTGATCGTTGAGATCTTGGATACTTGGGTTAGGTATTAAAAGCCTTGAAGAACCTCCATTTGATGTTAGTTTTCAAGTCTTTATGCTACCTGGGCTTATTATTTGTTATTGTAATTGCATGATAAATGATTTGGTCTATTTTTGTTTTATTCATTTTGATTTCTTAACAATTGTACTAACATTTTTATCCTATTCTTGATAGTGTCGCTCCATTCATAAGCCGTTTAGAATGGTAAAGCTCTGGCCTTGTTAATTGGAGTGCATGCGGTCTCACTAGAGGTAAGCTACAACTTCTTTTCTTTGTAGACTAAAATGAATTATGTAAATTCATTATCATTTGAGTGAATAGGGGTGGGTAACTAGGGTTTATTGATACATTTCGGGCTCAGTACAATGATAGCTAGGGGTTTATATGTGTTGTTGCATGCTGTTGTAAAGTACTTGTGATGTTACCTATTATTTGAAGCATGTCCGGCCGTAGTCTATGATAGACTAGTGTTTCCTTAGACTCGCAAGCCTTGTAGCTTTTTTTTCCTAAATGTCAATTTTAATGGACTAAGTCTTCGTAGACTTGCATAGAAGAGATGAGTCTAATACTATGAGTCTTCGTCTAGACATTTTTGCTGCTTTGTAGACTTTCTATCTTCTCTCGTTATCTCTACGGCTCCGATATGTTACTTGAGGTTGTGTGCTTTCTTGGGATTAGGTTAATTAAAGCTTCGAGACTTTTGTGATCTTTTGTGAGTGGATGTTGATCCACAGTTTCTTACAGCCTACTTGAGATGCTCATCTAAAATGACATGCACCCGGGTCAAGCTTGTTAGTATGAAGGCTTATGCCCCTAGGAGTGGAATGCCTAGTTTCGCAGCATTGATACCTAAGACCCTCTTTGGATCGACACGCTCATGGATAAATTTTTCTAGGTAGGTTGCTTATGCCCCTAGGAGTGGATTGGTTGGTAGGGCGGCTTAGATTTATTGTTAGTTTTGCTACCTAGGCTGGGAGTTTACTGGATATAATGAGTACTTGAGCTTGGAGCCCGACTTTTGGTTCGTGGTACTCTTCTCTTAGTACATTTATCTATTTTGTGTTCCACTCAAGCTTATGGGGGTCTGTTCGTGCTTTATATAAATTTGTGCATGAGTGTGCTTTCTAGCATTATGAGGGTTGAGTTAGGTTTAGTTTGAGTGTACTTAGATTTATTTTTGGTATGCTCATCTACTTTCGAACATATCCGTTGGATCTTTTTTTATGCCTAGATTTTGTTTATTCACAGTGGTTTTAAATTTCTTTCTAAGTTGACCTTTGATGCCTACTTAGTACCTTCGTTTGGGTACTCATGTTGCACTTTACATCACTATCGTGATTTAGGTCCTAGTACCAGCTACTAGCAGTGATTGTTCATGCAATCTTTTGTAGCTTTTGGGTAACGAAGATGAGGGTGAGCACTGTTAGGCCCCGAGCCTACACCCTGGACGGGACTGGCACTCGAGAACAATTGATGGCCCTACGAGAACCCTTGGTCTGACTTAACTCTTAGCGGAAGACTTAATCATAAAAAAAGCACTTTACAAGTAACTATAACTCAAATTATAACTTCGAATATTTTAGAAATAAACAATTGACGAGCGAAAGTGGCAAAACAAGTCTTAATATAAACAACTGAAAATGAAAAGACTCGTGAACTAATAATGTCTAACTATCTATGAAGCCTCTAATACTATAAGGGATGTCAAGACAAGACCTCCGATCATCCTATCAAACTGAAATGACAAAACATAATAAAAGGGATCATTCGGAAGCAAACAGGCTCATCAAATGACTCTGAAGCTCAACTAGATCAACGAAGGGCTAGATGCTGATCATGGTTACCTGTATCCGCATAATAAAACATTGCACGCCAAATGTCGTTCGTACATATAGTGTAAGAGTATATGAGAGGAAATCTAAACAAGACATATGCTTGAACTGGAACTTAAAGAAACATTTACCTTGTCTCAACTCTACTCAACTCATTTCAATATAAAGCAGAAATTTAAGATGCAGTATAAAGAAAAGCTTTACAACATGCAGATAAAAACTTAGTGTATTGAAAAACCCAATACTAACTTAGTTTTTTTATAGGAAAATACAAGTAACTCTGTGGGAGATTCTCTAAATGTCAACCATCACTATGAGCTATGTGATAATACAACGTCTCGCCCACGCTGTCAGAACTGTCCTATACTTTGCCAGGGTATAGAACTCCTCAACTAAGTGGATCCACTAAGCTATTCTCAAAAGCAATAAGTAATCAACGAAAAAGTATGATCCTATCTCTACCCACGTTGGCTACATGGTTTATAGAGACTTCAATTATCTGAACTCGTCCCCTTGTCAGTGCTCAATACTACTCCTAAAATGTATTTAGCTTATATATTTAAAAGCATAACTCTTTCTGTAGTTTGAGATTATTACCCAAAAAGTCTCTCTTTAAAGAGATGGCACTCAGAAATGCTAATGAAAACTCTTTTGGAAATCAGTGTTTCCTCTCATCTTAAATGTAAAAAAATTTAATCATTTCGAATACTTAGTTCCCATATAACATTTAGGGTGTATTTGGAAAGCCACCTGGTAATTGGAATTGGTGTAATTACTAGGGTAGTAATTACCATCCTAGTAATTACACTGACATGTTTGGTTGCCACAGTGTAATTATATATGTTCCCGTTTGGATGCCATAGTGTAAATTCACATGTTCTCATTGGATGCACAATTGCAATCATAAAATTATCTTAAATTTTTTTTTAAAAAATTAATTATTTAAAATGTATACTAGACAAATAAGAAACTTTATAAATAGTATTAAATTAAACATTTATGATATATGTTCTTTCTTTAAAATATACTAATTAATAAACATATATTATTTAACCTATATTATGTAAAAAATAATTGATTTATATTTTTTCAAATTAATATATTTTAATTGAATTGATTGTAAAAACTAAAAGTATGAAGTTTTTACGGACATAGTGAAATGCATGTTTGATAAAAAGATTAATATATAAATAAAATGTCATAAGTTATTAAATATTTGACGAAAAGATAATCTATCAAGTTTAATTAAAAAATTTCGTGCAAGTGAATTCAATATTACTAAAACACATGAAACTGAAAATATAACATAAGATGTAATTCAAAACAAAATATTTAACTTGATACTGTTATAGCTAATTTCAACATAGCATGGATAACTATGATTTATTTTTATTTTTTTCTTAAAAAACAAAACGTAAGTCTATAACTTAACATAACAATAAATTTTATTTTAATTTAAAAATTAGAATACAAATAAAATTATAGTAATGAGAAAATAAGCATGGCATAAAAATATAGAATACGAAAAAATTGCATAGTATCACGTATAGTGAGGATGAGAACAAGAAGAAAATGTAATATAACAAGATAAAATAAAAAATAAACTTTTAAATTTATTAAAATAATAAAAATAAAAACATAACTTAAAATAATAGAAGTAAAAAAGATTAAAAATAGAAATAAAAAAAAAAGAAATTAAAAAGTAATCAGCTAGTAATTATACCATGTAATTACCAACAATTCACACCCTTTACCAACAAATTGTATAGTGTAATTACCTCCTGCAAATTACATCAATTACCTGCTGACCAAGTAAATACCTGTCCAACCAAACAGGACAAACAATATAATTACACTCAATTACACCAAATCCAATTACCAGGGTGACCTTCAAAACAGGCCCTTAAAGAAAATGAACTTGGCTCTACTCTTACTCAAATTCAATGCTTAAGTCTTAAAACAAGTTTAAAACAATCATAAAAGACTTTTTGAAAAGACTCTACGAACTCTCTAGACTTGACTCTTAACTTTACCTTGAATTTGAATTATGGATTCAAGGGTTATGATCTCATGTTATGGATGAACTCATGATGTTTAGACGTACCTTAGAGTTATAGAAATCAACTAGAAAATAGAGGTACGATTCGAGGGAATTCAAACTGAAAGAAGTGGGAAAGGGTAGAGGACCTGGTGACCCTGGCGTACCGAGTGGCACAAGGTGCCAGACCTTGAACTAAAGAAGGAAAGTCGTGGCGTACGAAGTGGAATGGAACCCTATAGACTAAACTTCAGAAGGAAAGTTGTGGCGTACAGCGTGGTGCCCCACCCCTCTTCCCAAAAACTTGACGAATTATTTTACTCGTGTTCTAACCCAAATTCACCTAGAATGGAATGGTTTCTTCCTCAATACCTTTCATTCGAATACCCTACATTAGTGTACAAGAATATACTCAAAAACCACCTTAAAGCTCATACGATTATCTCAAGAACTCATCAAAACTTCAACAATCAAGATTTTGAAAGAAACTTCAACAAAACTCATCAAAAACTCAAATTCTTTAATTCCAAGAACAAAATTATACTTAAATAATCATGATTCGTGTGTGGGTGAATGAACCCAATGCTATGTGAACTCATATACCTCTTAGAAATCAACCCTTGGCGAAATCCGCAACGAAAACGCTTGACTTTTTCTCCTTCCCTCGTAAAACTGAACCTAATTAGTTTAGACCCCTTAATATTACCTATTTTTTAGTTTTAAATTAATTGGGTAAGGAAAAGACCAAAATACCCTCTTAAATCTTGGTTGCTTTCCTTAACTAGATAGTCCAACTTCAAATGGGCATATCTCCAAGATCCAAAATCGAAAATTAGCAAACTCGGTGGTGTTGGAAAGGGTATTCCAAAATCTTTCATTTGATATCTTATGGGCCGCCTTACTCATTTTGTACTTAAATTTATTGTCGCTTGAAGTTGACCCAAAACTCATACTTAGCATAAATTGCCAAAAATTCCAATTTTGCTATTTCCAATATAGTTTCTTTCTAATTCTAATTCTTTCAAAATCTGAGGTGTTACAGTATCTCCCACTTGAAAAGATTCGTCCTCGAATGATATTACTCTAAGTAGACAAAGGGTGTAACATCTAAGGTTTAGCTGGAAGACCCAGTCATGCAATATATAACACAACATGTCAACTTATAATAAATGCCAAGAAAAGGATTCGTACCATCATTTGGAATTTATCCGTTTTAAAGAGATGCGTGTTTCTCTTCTTCATATCTTCCTCACCTTCCTAAGTAGCTTCCTCAACAAACCGATTCCTCCGCAGAACCTTGACTGATGCTACCTCTTTGCTTCTCAACTTGCGAATTGGTGGACTAGGATTTTTATGGGAATATCCACATAAGATAAGCTATCCTTAATATCAATATCCTTAGTAGGTATGATAAGTGAAGGATCGCCCATACACATCTTCAACATTGAAAACTAAAATACCGGATTAATTGCTGCTAAGTCTTGTGGTAACTCTAACTCATTAGACAATCCTCTTGGATATCCTGTACAACCCAATATATTACAAACTAAGTTTCCCCTTCTTACCAATTCTCATAACACCCTTCAGGGAGAAAATTTAAAGTAAACCAAATCATCTACGTAAAACTCTTTGTCTCTTATGCTAATATCTGTATAATATTTTTGATGACTTTCTGTTGTTTTCAATCTCTCTTAAATAACCTTCACTTTTTCCATAGCTTGATGAATTAAGTCTGGTACCATCAACCCAACTTCACCTACTTCAAATCATCCAATAGGATATCTACATCGTCTCCCATATAGAGCCTCATAAGGATCCATCTCGATTCTAGAATGATAACTATTGTTGTAAGTAACCTCAATGAGAAGTAGGTGATCATCCCAATTACCTTGAAATCAATCACAAAAGCCCTCAACATATCATATAATGTCTGAATAGTGCTCTCTGCTTTATCATCAGTCTGAGGATGAAAAGCAGTATTCAAGTTCAACTTTGAACTGAAACCTTTCTAGAATGACTTCCAAAATTGTGCACCTCTATCTGAAATGATAGACATTGGAACTCTACAAAGTCTGACTACCTCTTGAATAGATAACTTAGCATAATCTTCTACTGAATGTGTAGTATTTAAATGGGTTGATTTAGTCATTCGATCTACAATCACACAACTAGATTCATGTTGCTAGCGAGACCATGGTAAACCTGTAATGAAATCCATATTGATCATCTCCCACTTCCATTCCGGAAGATCTATGTTTTGAGCCATACCACCCGGCCTCTAGTGCTCTACTTTGACTTGCTTGCAATTCAGACACTTATCAACGAATTTTGCAATGCTCTTATTCATACTATTTCAACAATAGACTTCTCTCAAGTCACGATACATCTTTGTGGAACCTAGATGGATAGAATATCTTGAGCTATGAGCTTCCTCTATGATCCTCTGTTGGAGTTCATCCACCCTTGACACACTCAATCTACCTTGATACATTAATACACCATCTCTCACTTGTTAAAAAGCCATCACTTTTTGCTTATGAGAAATTTCTTTCAATTTAAGCAAAATAGGATCTTGGTCTTGTTTCTCTTTAACTTTTGACACTAATGATGATTCATCCCTATTCATCACCACTACTCCTCCTTAGTTGGAATCCATTACTTGAACTCCTAATCGTGCAAGCCTATGTACATATTTTGCTAACTCTTGATTGTCTTCCTCGACATGGTAAGTGCTACCCATCGACAACCTTCTTAAAGCATCTACAATGACATTAGCTTACTTGGGTAATAGAGAGTACTCATGTCATAATCTTTGAGTAATTCCAACCACCTCCTTAATCTGATATTAAGCTCTTTCTGACTACACACATATTGAAGACTCTTGTGATCGATGAACATATCCACATGAACACCATAAAGATAGTGCCACCATATTTTCAAAGAGAATACTAGAACAGCTAAATCTAGATCATATGTTGGGTAATTCTTCTCGTGATTCTTAAGATCTCTAGAGGCTTAAGCTATAACTTTGCCATTCTTCATTAACACACAACCCAGTACAACTCTAGATGAATCACAATATACGACAAAATCTTATGTACCTTTTGTTAAGGTCAATACTAGGGTAGTAGTCAACTGTTTTTTTCAGTTCCTGAAAGATTTTTTCACAAGCTTCAGACCATTGAAACTTAATTATTTTTGAGTCAATTTGGTCAATGGGGATGAAATAGATGAGAACCCCTAACGAACCTTCCATAATAACCAGCCAATCCTAAGAAATCCCTAATATTAGTTGGTGACGTGGGTCTAGGCCAATTCTACACTGCCTTTATCTTTTGAGTTTCAATTCAAATTCCATCACCGGAAACAATACAGCCTAAGAATTCCATAGACTCAAGCGAAAATTCACTCTTAGACAACTTATCATATAACTCATTATCGTCTAGAGTATGGAGAACTATTCTAAGATGACTAGCATGATCTTCCTCATTCCTCAAATAGATCAAAATGTCATCAATGAATATGATTAAAAAAAATCTAAATAAGGCTTGAATAATTTATTTATAAAGTCCATGAATACTGCAGGAGCATTAATTAAACCAAAGGACATGACTAGGAACTCATAATGACCATAGCGGGTGCTCAGTTTCTCTTAATCTCAACTGATGATAGCCAGATCTGAGGTTTATCTTAGAAAAACAAGTGGCACCCTGAAGTTGATTAGAAAGATCATCAATTCTCGGAAGAGTATATTTATTTTTGATAGTAACCATATTCAACTTACAGTAATCTATGAACATTCAGAGAGAACCATATTTCTTCCTCACAAATAAGACCGGAGCTCCCCAAGGTGAGACACATGGTCAAATGAAACCTTTCTCAAGAAGATCTGTCAACTGCTCTTTTAACTCTTTTAACTCTGCTGGTGTCATTCTATATATAGGAATCGAGATAGGATGAGTATCGGAAAGAATATCAATACCAAAGTATATTTCTCTCTCTTAAGTGGGACTCTAGGAAGATCGTTTGGAAAGATCTCTGGCAACTCACTAACAAATAGAACTGAGTGAATATGTGGTATCTCAACACTAGAGTCATTAACTCAGACTAAGTGATAGACGCACCCATTGGAAACTAAATTTATGGGCTTAAGGTAGAAGATGAAATGACCCTTAGGCACTGTTGAACTACTCGTCCACTCAATAACTAGCTTATTAGGAAGTTGGAACTTAACAAATCGAGTTCTACAATCAACTGAGGCATAACAGGCATGAAGCCAGTCTATACATAGAATGACATCAAATTCTATCATATCTAACTTAACTAAGTCACCCATGGAGTCGTTGTAATTGATGGAAATGGTACAACCAAGATAAACTCTTTCAGCTATAATAGACTCACCAACAGGTGTAGAAACACTAAAGGTCTCAAAAAGTTGCTCAGGAAGGATATTAAAGTTTATAGCACCATAAGGAGTCACAAATGATGAATTGCTCTTGGATCTAGTAAAGCATAAACATCAAAAGTAAAGACATTGATAATACCAGTGATAACATCTGGAGAATTCTCTTGCTCTTGGCGACTAGTGATAGCATATAGGTGGTTTGCCTCTCTGCTTGTCCTTGAAGTAGCTCTTTCAGGTGCAACTCTGTCTTGTGGAGCTACTGAAGATGATTGGGCTCTAGTGACCCTATTACCACTGCCCTGTCTGTTCTTAGGGCACTCTTTCATGAAGGGACCTTCTTTACCACATTTGAAGTAACCTGTGGAGCCAGCGTGACATGTTCATGGGTGGTTCCTACCACACTTAGCACATCTAGGAGTCCAATTACCTCCTTGTGCCACATTACCTATAGAATGTACAGGTCTAGATCTGAAATTATGTTAACTATGGTTGTTGAACTCACATATATTCCTTTGTGCATGTGCACTAGCAGATGATGGAGCAGGTCCGTTTCGCTTATGTAGGAAAGATGGCCGATTTGCATTATTCTTCTATTGTGCGAACTCATTTCCTGTATTAGCTTTCTTGTTCCGAAACTCTTCTATATCCCTCGACTTATCTTCCTTAACATGTTGTACATTGATCATAAGTCTTGCTATGTCCATGTCCTCTATTAGCATAGCAGCCTTGCCTTACTTACTTGATAGACGAGACAACCCAGCAACAAACCGACTCATTCTACTCCTCATTTTAGCAACCATCTCTGGAGCTTAATGGGAAAGGTTGGTGAACTTAAGGCTATACTTATACACACTCATAGATTCCTACTTAAGTGTACGAAATTCTTTTACATTTTCCTCTCTTAGCTCACGTGGAAAGAAAGGCCCTTGAAGGCACTCTCGAATACAACCCACCTCACAATCAGTGCACCCTCATCTCTATTCTTATTTCATTGGTCAAACAAGATTCTAGAAACACCGTTCAGTTGGTATGCAACTAGTTCCACTCGCTAAGCATCATCAACATGCATGACCTCAAACATTTTTTCAATTCCTCTACAAAGTTTTTCTGGATCTTCAGTGGTTCTTGAACCAGTGATGCTCTAAGGATTCATCCTTAAGAACTCACGGATACTAAATGTATCATCCACTTCCTGTCGATTTTCTCTTTGTTGCCCAGGTTAGTTTGTTACAACTTGGCTTAACAACCGTAGCTTTATGGAACTCAACATTCGTGACCTCGTATTGGGTTTACACTTCTTGTGCATTAAGTTGCCCTTGTTCCTCAATGTTCCTTTTAGCAAGACGACCTTAGACAGCTCTTCGTGGATGCATGATCTGGAAGATATGTGCAAGAATGAGTTAGAAAGAAACTTTATAAAGATGAACATTATCGCACAAAAAGAGTATGAAAGAAGTGAGATAGTTCATAAATGTTGCAGCTTTCTAATTAAAGATGTGGTGTGCTTTGCACCGATAACTAGTACTTCACATACACTGCTTTATAGAGACCCTAGGACTGTTGAACTCTGTTCTCTAATACAAAGTTTGTTAGGCCCCGAGCCTACACCCTATGCGGGACTGCCACTCGAGAACTATTGTTGGCCCCAAGCGAGCCCTTGGTCTGGCTTAACTCTTAGGGGAAGACTTACTCATAATAAAATAACTTTACAAGTAATTATAACTCAAATGATAAATTAGAATGTTTTAGAAATAGACATTCAACTAGCCAAAGTGGCAACTCAAGTCTTAACATAAACAACTGAAAATGAAAAGACTCGTGAACTAATAATGTCTAACTATCTATGAAGCCTCTAATACTATAAGGGATGTCGGGACAAGACCCGCGATCATCCTAACAAACTGAAATGACAAAACATAGTAAAAGGGATCCTTTGGAAGTAAAGAGGCTCACCAAATGACTCTGAAGCTCAACTGTATCAACGAAGCGCTTGATGCAGATCCCAATAAATTTTATTTGCATCATAAAATGATGCAGGCCAAATTGCATCAGCATATTAAATGTACGAGAATGTGAGGGGAAATCTAAACAAGACATAAGCTTGAACTAGAACTGAAAGAAACACCTACCACGTCTCAAGTCTACTCAACTCATTTCAATATAAATCGGAAATTAAAGATGCAATATAATGAAGGACTTTAAAATATGTAGATAACACCTCAGTGTATTGAAATACACAATAATAACTTAATTTTGTATATGAAAATACAAGTAATTCTATGGGATATTCTCTAACGTATAACCATCACTATGAGCTCTGTGCTGATACAACATCTCGCCCACACTCCCAGAACTGTTCTATAATTTGATGAGGTATAGAACTCTTCAACTAATTAGATCCACTAAGCTATGTTTAAAATCAATAAGGAATCATCTAAAAAGTATGATCCTCTCTCTACCCACATTGGCTACATGGTTTATGGAGACTTGAGTTATTGAACTCGTCCCAACATCGGTGCTGAATACTACTCCCAAAATGTAATTAGCTCATATATATAAAAACATAACTCTTTCTGTGGTTTGAGTTTATTAATCAATAAGTCTTTCTTTTAAAAGAGATGGTACTCAGAACTGCTCATGAAAACTCTTTTAGAAATCAGTGTTTCTTCTCAACCTAAATGTGAAAACATTTACTCTTTCGGAATACTTAGTTCCCATATAACATTTTAAAGAGAATGAACTTGGCTCTACTCTTACTCAAACTCAAAGCTTAAGTCTTAAAACAATTGTAAAAGTCTTTTTGAAAAGACTCTACGAACTCTTTAGACTTGAATCTAAACTCTACCTTGAATCTCATTTATGGATTCAAGGGTTATGATCTCATGTTATGGATGAACTCATGATTTTTAGAAGTACCTTAGAGTTATAGAAATCAACTAGAAAACATAGGTACGATTCAAGGCAACTGAAACTGAAAGAAGTGGGAAATGGTAGAGGATCTGGCGACCCTAGCGTACAGAGTGGCGCAGGGTGCCAGAAGTTGAACTACAGAAGGAAAGTCATGGCATACAGATTGGAGTGGCGGCCTTGAGCCAAAACTATAGAAGGAAAGTCGTGGCGTACTGAGTGGCGTGGCGTCCCATCCTCATTCCCAAAAAGTTGACTAATTTTCTTATTCGTTTTCTAATCCTTGGTTTCTTCCCCAATCACTTTCATTTGAATACCCAACATTAGCGTACAAGAATCTACTCAAAAACCACCTTAAAACTGATGTGATTATTTCAACATCTCATCAAAACTTCAACATTCAAGATTTCGAAAGAAACTTCAACAAAACTAATCAAGAAGTCAAATTCTTTACTTTCAAGAATGAAATTACGCTCAAATAATCATGATTCGTGCGTGGGTGAATGAACCTAATGTTGTGTGAACTCACATACCTCTTAGGGATCAACCCTTGGCGAAATCTGCAACGAAAATCCTCAAGAATTCGACGAACGCTTGACTTTTTCTCATCTTCTTGAACATCTCTCAAAACCCTAGTGTGCAATTGGATTTGTAAAACAAAACCAAATCAGTTTGTACCCCTAAATATTACCAATTTTCGTTTTAAATTAATTGGGTAAGGAAAAGACCAAAATATCCCTCTTAAATCCGGGTAGCTTTCCTTAACTAGACAACCTGACTTCAAACGGGCATATATCCCTCATACGAGCTAAAAAATTAGCAAAATCAATGGCGTTGGAAAGAGGATTCCAAGAGCTTTCATTTGATATCTTATGGGCCACCTAAATAATTATGTACTGAAAGTTATGGTTCTTTGAATTAACCCAAAACTCATACGTAGCATAACTTGCCAAAATTTCTAATTTTTCTATTTAAATTTAATTTATTTCTAATTCTAGTTCTTTCAAAACTGATGTGTTGCAACACATGTCATCCTAGATCAACCTTTCTCCTTATGTGTTTATATGTTTAGCTAGTCTTTTGCCTTTGAGAAAAGTTTTTGTGGTCCACTTTTGGAACCTGTATTTGTTAATATAAGACAACTTTGTAGTCATGACTTCCAGGTTATGGGAGGGATCCCATTATAATTATAGTTTTTGGTTTTCTTCCATTTCTTTCTTATTCATATTGCTAGTGTTATGTCTTTTTACATCTATCTTTGTACCTATTACTTGTCGTTTTGGGGTACGGGTTGACTTACCTACTTGTGGGTTGTAGTAGGTGTCATTAAGACTCTGTTAAACAGGTTGTGATATGCAGTAAGAAACTCCTTGAACTTTTAAAATCTGAACAAAAATTGATATGAAAACTCAATAGGCACCTTAAGATGAGTCAATTGAGTTAAAGATGTTGCAATTAATTAGAAACCCTCAACAAACTATGTGTAGCAAACAACTAACTCGTTGATGGCCTGAATCTTTGTGATCGAGATAGGACTATCCCATTCACAAAGAGAGTCAATCTTTGCTGGATTAACCACATTCTATCCTTGGACACCACTTTTTTTGGGAATTGTTCAGACTCAAGAAAGATCTAACACCTTGAGAACATGGTATAAAGTCGGTAATCTCTTATTATCATGAGCACATTCCTTAAATGTTTGGCGTGCTCCTCCGTATGCTATGAGTATACATTGTGCTCTGAATACCAAGTTTGTCATGACACAGAGGACACCCTAGGCGTAACATGGTATATAAGACCCTGAGACGCCCTACAAAAGCCACTTAGTATACATCATACAAGATAATACAAGTAAAGACTTTAGAAGATATCATTTTATACATCAAAGGGTTTGACAAAGAAGAAGTCTAACAGAAGTTTCAAAGCCATCTAATACATCATAATTAAATCGATAGGGAAGTAATCTGTACATCACATACAATGTCTTAAAATGAAATACCGAGAAGCAATAAAAGAGTTTGAGTCCTCGGAAATTAAGGACTCACCATTCACTTGAAGTACTCAATAGATATCTAGCCATGACTGTATGAAGTAGGAACGTCGGGTCCTACATTCATGAGATAAAGTAGGCACATTAGTACATGCAAATGTACGAAGTATGGGGCAATATGTATAAACATGGACATAATGGCATAATCATTTAAAGCATGAAGACATTATTAATACTTGGACATTTTAAACATAAAGAACTAAAACATGAAAAATATTGTACATAGTCATCAATGCATTTTAAATAAAGGACATAGGAAAAGTTTTGAAGAAAACATGATTATTTTCTGTGGTTTTAGCTTTAACCCGCAATAAGACCATGAGAGCTATATGATGGAATCTGGTATCTCCCCTTACTGAAAGAAAGGGGAATCCACTTACCAAGGTAGAATCTGTACATATCATTATAGGCTAAAATTGATCAACTAGCTCATTCATTTAAGACAATCCTACGGGGGCATGTAGTTTGGGACTAGAGGTTGCTACTAGAGACTACCCTATTTGAGCCTCCAGCTCAAATCCTTCTCGGTGCTAAGTTCAAATCCTAAAGGAATATATAAAAGTCAAAAATCAATTTAATATTGGATAGGAAATGACCAATACCAATCCACATCTTTTAACATTAAAACACAAAATAGCTCTTTAAAAATGATTCAACATAGATGAGAAAACCTATCACCAATGTGAATTCGTATGTATGAAATACCTTTCACAATCATGATCATATTAACATATGAGAAAACCTTTCACAACAACCTTGATACTTTCTTTCCAAAGAATTCTCAAATAATTTATAATAACTTAATAAAAGCATGCATATCTTCATAACTTCATAATTCATAGGTTCACGAGTTCATCATAGGTTTATAGTTGAAAAATCATAATATAAGAACGGGTTAACATAATTTCAAGTAAATACCATGTACTAACATATAATCATGCATTAGAAGAATTAATAAATAAGAATAAATTATAATTGAAAGATATCCATCAAATTGAATTAAAAGCCAAACTTGAATTAATTGAAATTGAAGGGAAGAATTGGAAACCATGGGGACATCATGGAGGAAATAACTCCATGGGTGATATCCACTCACCTTCATGCTTGAAGCCCAAAAGGAAAGGATGATTTAAGACTTGAATGGAATCCTAGATCTTCTTCATCTTCCTTAGGTTCAAATAATTTGGGAAGGATTTGGTTAGGTTTAGGGAATTTAATAGAATAAATTAAAAGTGCGTAAAGTGGGACTCAAAAGATTTATATATGACTTAGGGTAGAAGTCAAAACGACATAGTTTTGATTTAAAATAATTAGCGAAAGACGAAAATGCCCCATAAAATAATTGCACTTTAAACTAACTACCGGGACCATTAAAATCACCTATCTTTTGAGCAAACATTTCTACAGGTCATAGGTCTTCCTACGGTCCGTAGACACCAACCATAGAAACTATCGTTGACCCTCAAAATTTCAACAAGTCTGGGACTCACCTGCGAGACTTATGACTCTTACATAGGATGACATACCATCTTGGTGAATCATAAAAAGTTTACTGGGGCTTGTTTTTAGAAAAATATTCCCTCTTCCCACGGTTGCCATCTATGGCTTGTAGAAACTTGTCACGCCTCGAGCTTACACCTTGGGCGGGACTGGCACTCGAGATCCATTGTTGGCCCCAAGAGAACCCTTGGCATGGCTTACTACTCAGCAAAATACCTTACTCAACAAATATAAATCCATGTAATAAATGATAAACTTGCAAAGGAAAACATTCAACTAGCCAGTAAGGCAAACTAAAGTGTCAAGATAACATAATGAAAATGTAAAGACAAATAAACTAACTATCTGTCTATGAAGCCTCTAAACTATAAGGGATATCAGGACAAGACTCCCGATCAACATAACAACTGAAAGTATTAAAGCAAAGTAAATAGGGATCCTCCGAAAAGCAAAGAGGCTCACCAAACGACTATGAATGCTCAACGGGATCAACGAGGCGCTTGATACTAATCCTAATTACCTATATCTACTTCATAAAATGATGCAGGCCAAATGCATCTGTAAATTGAATGTACGAGCATGCGAAGAGAAAACTAACCATGACATAAGCTTGAACTGAATTCTGAAAGAAACACTTACCTCGACTTTACTCAACTCAATGAAGAAATAAACAATAGTAAAGGTGCAGTTTATATAAAGCATTTAAAATAGTAGATAACATCTAAAATTATTGGAAAATAGCATAGTAACTCTGTTGTATATAAGAATACAAAAATAAACTATGTTTTGAGAGATTCTCTAACCGACAACAATCACTATGAGCTATGTGATGATACATCATCTCGCCCACGTTGCCTGAACTATCCTCTAACTTTCCGAGATATAGACCGCCACAACTAAGTTGATCCACTAGTCTATGCTAAAAAGCATTAAGGAATCATCTAAAAAATATGACCCTTTCTACCCATTTTGGTTACATTGTTTATGGAGACTTGTGTTATTATGAACTCATCCCCATATTGGTGCTCAATACTACTCCCAAATTATATTCAGCTCATATGTTTTAAAAAGAAAAAACTCTTTCTATGGTTTGAGATAATTATGCAAAAATTAGTTCAAAGGCTATCTTGGAAATCATTGTTTCCTCTCTTATTTAAATTTTAAAACATTTACTCTTTGGAAATACTTAGTTTCCATATACTCTTTTTGAAGAAATGAACTTCATTTGTACCCTTACTTAGCTCAAAACTCAAGTCCGAAAACAAGATTAAAACATTTGTAAATGACTTCTTGAAAGGACTCTAAGAACTCTCAAGACTTCAATTTTAACTTTCCTTGAATTTTAATTATGGATTCAAGGTTACGATTCATGTTTATGGATGATTTATAGATGTCTAGGAGTCAATTAGAGTAGTTAGAATCAATCATAACTGTTAGTACACTTTAAAAGGACTCAAACGGGCTAAACGACAAAAAAAGGGTTAGGACGGACGACCCTGGCGCACTACTGTGCGCCGTGCCAGCCCCAAACTTCAGAGGACCATTTCTCGTGCAATGCTGGCATACCACCCCAACCTTCCTGGCGCTACGGGGGCGTGGCGCGCCAGCATCCCCCGATTCCAATCTGAGAAATTCTTCCTCTCATTTTCTGACCTTAATTAGATTAATTTCGATTCTTTTTCTCAATAACTCATTAGAATTAGATACCTAAAACATGTACACAAGAATCAAACTCAAACAACTCTTAAATTTGATAAAAACATCTCAAGAAAACTCATCAATCCCATATAAGTTCAAGAATGAAAGCAATTCAAGAACACAACTCAAGAACATCAAATCCTCAATCTTTTAGGACAAAATTACACTGAATTAAACATGTTTGGCGCGTTGGTGAACATTCACCCTAACGCTATGTGAATGGACATACCTTGCAGGGTCAATTCCTTCATGAAATCTACAATTAATTCCTCACGAAAACATTGAATCTTGACTTTCCTCTTGAGTTCTTCTCTCGGAAATACTAGCGTGAATTTTAAATTGTGTAAATTGAACCAATTCAGTTTATACCCCAATTTTATAACTAAAAATGAATTAACTTTATTGGGTATGGAAAAGACCAAAATACCCCTTTAAAATCTGGTTAGCTTTCCTTTTCTAGACTTCCCCAACATCGAACGGGTATATCTCCCTCATACTATATGGAAAATTAGTAAACTCGCTGGTGATGGAAAGATAACCGCAAGACCTTTCATTTAAGCTATTATTTGCCACCTAACTCATCATGTACTGAAAGTTATTCTTGTTTGAAGTTGATCCAAAATTCATACTGAACACAACTTAGCCAAATTCCAGATTTTCCATTCTTTCCAAAAATGGCTCTTTCTAATTCTAGCTCTTTCACTTAGTGAGGTGTTACAATATCTCTCCCTTGGGAACATTCGTGCTCGAATGAGATCACTCTAAGTAGACTAAGGGTGTAACATCTATCATCTAGCTCAAACACCCAAAAAGGAAAATGTAAATACAACATGCCAACTTAAAATAAATGCCAAGAAAAGGATTAGTACCTTAATTTGGAACTTCTCCGGATTCGAAGACATATGGGTATCTCTTCTTCATATCATCCTCAACTTCCCAAGTAGCTTCCTCAACAAATTGGTTTCTCCTTAGAACTTTGACTGATACTACCTCTTTCGTTCTCAACTTGCGAACGTTGTTATCTAGAATCTGCACACGAATCTCCTCATAAGATAAGATATCATTGATACCAATATCATTAGTAGGTATGATAAGTGAAGGATCGCCAATACACTTCTTCAACTTAGAAATGTGAAATACCGAATGAACCACTGCTACTCTCATGAACTTTCAACTGTCTGGAGGCATAAGTTATAACTTTACCATTCTCCATTAACACACAACCCAAACAAACTCTTGATGCATCACAATATACCACAAAACCTTGCGTACCTTCTGGTAAGGTCAATACTTGGCAATAATCAACCTAGTTTTCAATTCCTAAATATATTTCTGACAAGGTTCATACCATTGAAATCTAACTGTTTTCTGAGTCAACCTGGTCAAAGGGGACGAAATAGATAAGAACCCCTTAACAAACCTTCTATAATATCCCTCCAATCCTAAGAAACTCCTAATATCAATTTGAAATGTGGATATAGGCCAATTCTGCATCGTCTCTATTTTTTGAGTATCAACTTTGATTCCATCACCAGAAACAATGTGGCCTAGGAATGCCACAGACTAAAGCCAAAACTCACATTTAGAGAACTTAGCATACAAGTCTCTATCCTTTAGAGTTTGGAGAACTATTTTGAGATAGCTAGCATGATCTGCCTCACTACTCGAATATATAAGGATGTCATCAATGAATACGATAACAAATATATCTAAATAAGGCATGATTACTCTGTTCATAAGGTCTTTGAATACAGCACGAGCATTGGTCAAACCAAAAGACATAACTGGAACTCATAATAACCATAACGGGTCCTAAACGCTCTCTTTGGAATATAATATTCCCTTACTCTCAACTGATGGTAGCCTGATCTGACGTTATCTTAGAAAAACAAGTGGCACCCCGAAGCTGATCGAAGAGATCATCAATTTCCAAAAGAGGAAAGTTATTCTTGATAGTAACCTTGTTCAACCGACGATAATCTATACACATTTTAAGGGAATCATTTTTCTTCCTCACAAAAAAGACCAGAGCGCCCCAAGGTGAGACCCTTGGCCGAATCAAACCCTTATAAAGGTGATTTTTCAATTGCTCTTTTAACTCTTTCGACACTTATGGTGCCATTCTATATGGCAGAATAGATATTGGATGAGTATCGGGAAGAATATCTATACCGAAGTCTATTTCTCTCTCAGGAGGGACTCCGGGAAGATCATATGGAAAGACTTCTAGAAACTCACTCACAACTTGAACTGATTGGATATAAGGTATCTCAACACTAGAATCATTAACTCGGCCTAAGTGAAAAACACACCCCTTGGAAACTAACTTTCTCACCTTAAGGTATGAAATAAAACGACCCTTAGGCACTACTCAACTGTTGCTCCACTCTATTACTGGCTTATTAGGAATTTTGAACTTAACAACTCGAGTTATACAATCAATTGAGGCATAAATGATGTTTATCGTTACCAACGACACTATCCTACGGTATGAGTGTCTATGATCGTCGATAATATAGTAACCCAACCAAGGGTTGGGACCGTGTTCCAAGGGAGCGATTTTGAGAATTAATAACCAATTAGAATTTCATTCAAGTTAGTCGTAGTTAAAGACATTTGCGACAAAATACATTGTAAATTAAAGGGGGTGACACAAAGTGTCAAATATCAAAGGGGGTTTTGTAACAAGTACTAAAACAACAAAATAAACAAGAAAATCAAGAATGAGAAAAGGTTCTTGGGATGTGACCGCAATACAAGTTGAGATAAATTGTTGGGTACATGTTTTCGATAGGACATTTGTAATATAATAGTGACTAGGCTAAGCTTTAAATGTAAATAAGTTCCCTCTCAGGCAACTTAACCCGTNGCGATTTTGAGAATTAATAACCAATTAGAATTTCATTCAAGTTAGTCGTAGTTAAAGACATTTGCGACAAAATACATTGTAAATTAAAGGGGGTGACACAAAGTGTCAAATATCAAAGGGGGTTTTGTAACAAGTACTAAAACAACAAAATAAACAAGAAAATCAAGAATGAGAAAAGGTTCTTGGGATGTGACCGCAATACAAGTTGAGATAAATTGTTGGGTACATGTTTTCGATAGGACATTTGTAATATAATAGTGACTAGGCTAAGCTTTAAATGTAAATAAGTTCCCTCTCAGGCAACTTAACCCGTTTCAAATGCGTTTCTCTCAGACACCTATTTGCCGCATGAAGACCAGCCTACGTTTTACCCCACTCATTCTCTCGAGCTGAGTGTTAGGATATGGGACTAGGGCTGACCCTCTCGGGCTGAACCTCATGTCGACCCAGTCCATAGGCCATTAGTGTAGTGGTTTTGGTTTTGCGAACTCCATCCCGGGCAACCGGAAAACACATGGGTGGCTTTGTATTTGCAACTACAAACCCTTTAGATTAAACCACAACCACTAGGTGAAATCACCATTAAAATACATCTAACCTATCAGCAAGCAAAACCCAACAAGAAAATCAACCCATATTTGTTAAATCACACCCCAAGAATGGGGGGTTTTTAGCCACAAATCATGAAATAAGAAATTATACCTAACATTATTATGAAATCAACTGGGTATAAGATATTAAACCTTGAATTAAGAAAAAGAAAATGAATAGAGAAGACCCACTGTCAGCTTGGGGAAGAACTCCTTTCTTCAAGTCTCCACAAAATCCTCTCCAAACTCGATAAAAAAATATCAGCTAAAGTATGTTCCAAAGTGAAAATAATAATAATAATTGTTGCACTCCACTCATAATATCTTAAGCCTACAATTCTAACTAGTATTTATAGTTTTCACAAATTGTGCTGCGGAAGATTATTCGTCGACATTAGTGGAGATCGCCAGTGAACTCGGTGATCCACCTTTTCGTCAGCTCATTGTCTTCAGTGTCTTGCCTTTAGCATCCTCGCATTCTGGATCATTGGGCGGTACAGTCCTGCTTCGCGAAACTGATCGCCGACTCGTCGACTGCTCATTTCATCGACTTTTGATCCACTTCCTTCAAGGCTTCGCGTACTAGAACGAAGGGCGGTTCATGTCGTTTCGGTGACTCGCCAAGTTAAACTTGGCGATTCGCAGTATTCCATTCCTTGTTCTTTTCAGCCCTATTAGCTCCGTTTTGCGCTTAAGTGTCCATGCTTCTATTAAAACTTCAAATACTTGAAACATCAACATTTTAATCAGGTATTGAGGTAAACCAAGCATTCAATGACACTATTTCCATTAAAATAAAGCCCTAAATGAGTCCAATTTGTGGACTCATCAACACCCCCAACTTAAAATTTTGTTTGTCCTTAAGCAAACTCAAGTTCATCCGTTCAAAAAGGGTGCCTCAAACAGTGCTACACAAGACTAAATCATGAATGCACACAACAAGACTCAATTCACTTATGCAAGGATCAATTGTGTACCCAAAGATTCAGATTGTGATATACCATCACCAAATATTCTCATGCTCGTAATACTTGCTACTTGTACAAGTTCAAGCTCAACAAAAGTATCTAAATTCCCTCGCATAAAGAATGATTCCATATTCACTCACAAATATTAGTCAATTTAAGGTTAGGAATCAGATGCAACGCTCACACTCAAATAGAGGAACACATACATGTTTTCACCCATAGATTTGCCCTTATTTTCCAATCAAATTTTGATTCAGCTTACTCAAGATCAAAAAGGTCTTTCTAAGGCTTGAAATGGTTTTACTGCAAAGGTATAGTTATTTAGGCTTAGTGACTTTTTTCTCGTGAGATGTGGTATTCTCAAGACATTCCCTTCCCCTGCTTTATCAATTCTTTTTCTAGTGCTTCTAAGTCACCTTTTTATTCACCTTGCATGAATTGCATTGGAACCCAAATTTCTTCTGTACTTTATTCCACAATTTTTTTTGGAGGGTTCCATTGTTCTGCAACACTATGGGTTAAGGAAGACTTCTTATAGCACTTCTTGACTTCTCCTTTTCCTTTTCACCACACCCCCAACTTAGGCTTTTTGTCCTAACTTGGTTATAAACCAAAAATCAAGAGGATTATAGGTAATGGATCAAGTAAGGTGTAGGGTTTATCAAGGTTCTTCCAAAGAAAGGTAAGGCTCAAAAGGTGTACAAGAGAGTTTCACACGCTCATAGGTAGGTCACAAAAAGAGGTATATGTCAAATTGGCTTACACTCTTTAAAATTGTCTAAGATCATCTCAAGAATACACCTTTCTAAATTAATCAGACTAACATGGAAAATAGGTTTATTCATGCAAGGTTCAAAGTAAGCTAATCATACAAGGCATCGATACTTCAGTCAAACAAGACTAGACACGTTCGCTAGTGTGTAATGGTCATCTTAAGAGAATCAATTCGATAAATGGCTAGTCACAACGAGATGCAAAAAGTGCACATATTGTCTATGTAACTTCATTTGGTCTCGTCGTAGCCATGCATTCATGTTTTTTCAATTGAGAGCACTATTCAAGTCATCGATATTGATCGAAACCGAGAATTAAATTTTTGCAAAAGAACAACCACTTTCAACATAAGAGGTGGCAAAATTTTTTCAAAAGGGTCAAAATTATTTAGCAAGTAAAATAACAAGACCCAAATGCTCAAGCATCCACAAAAAATATATTATTTAAAATACAGTTTAGAGCAAACCAAACGACCCAATTTCATGCGCAAAACAACAAAGTATTCACACAAACAAAAACAAAAGGGTGAGCCTAACCCCACCCAATGAGAGAGCATTTTTCCTCAAATGCAAGTAAAAAAAAATATACCACGAGTAAGATAGGAAAAGACAACGCGAGGGAGGTAATGAAGGGTCCTGTCTATCCAGTCGCTCTATCTGTCAGGACCTAAATATGGGCATCGATGCCCGATATATCCATCTGGTTGTGTGTCTCAGCCTCAGGATTAGCCTCAGACATACTAGCAATGCCAGATCCACTAAGAGTTGCTGTGGGTGGCTCAGCTGGCACTGTTTAAATTGTCGACTGCACAACCACCTCCACGAGAGTTAGCAAGTCTCTCAATATGATGTCCTCTTGGATCTCACTCATCACCTTATCGTGCACTGCTACCTGTTCTTCGTTGGTCTCTATCTTCGACTCTGCATGCCCTGCACATCTCCAGGAGTGGTCGAGGGAATCCCAAAGGTTTCAGGGATATCTGTGTCATCTGCACCTCACATCTGTGCTGTGAAGTCGGTGGCCTTCAAATAGGCTACATCCTTCATCAGCTCAACTATGTCAGCTTGTAGGGCTGAAAACCAGGGTGTCTTCCCCTGTCTGCTCTCACAACCAGTGACTCTGGCAGTTAGTTCATCAAAAGTGTTTCTGATTGGGTTAGTGAAGTCAAGCTGGCACTGTCAATCATCTTTGGGACAGATCTCTCTAATTGTGTCGCCCTAAAATCCGTCGAGTAGGCTAGCCGTCCCATTTTCACGATCATGGCCTAAGTGATCCTGGAAGGCTGGGCTGATGATGAAACACCTAGGGCCTGTGAGGAAGAGAAGATAGGATCGGGTATACCTCATTGCTCAGAGGCCGTGGAATGCGTAGGTGTTTCTGCTGGTAATGCATCAACATCGACCTCTGGAGATGTATTTGTTGGGGCTGCCTTCCTTCTGTCAATCTCCTCTTGTCGGAACTAGGCCTCTATACACCGGATGTCGGTGGAGGAAGATGGGGTAACCTCAACATCCCTCGTAATGTCACATGGTACTCTACATGAAATGGCAGAGATGTTTGTATTTGTTTGTACCTCATAGCCATCTCATGTGAAACCAGCAATCCCAGGTCGATTTGTCTCGTGGACATGATAGAAGCAAGGCAATCCTCCTTCGGATGACGCAGAATGGACTCATTCTTTTACTGCATGATAGTGCTGGTGACGAACCCAAACCAATATTGAGTGGCGATGTTCATATCCCTGTTCTTAATGGGGACTCCCGCGTCCATCCATCTCGGGGTGGTGTCAGAGATCATCGGAGCTATCCAACCTTTCAAATCATTGAGAGATGGGGCAATAGGCAAACCATGGTAGGGCAGTACTGAGTGCACCGATCGTCCCAATACATCATTTATGTGTTCGCTGTCACACTCTACTTTCTTGCCTCAAACCTTAACCGATTTCACTGGTTGGAAATCACTGGCATTCTTTCTACTTTTCGGGACCAACTCCCCATAGGCTAAGTAGAATTCCTGGACCTAGGAAGGTATGCAAGTGCCCCGCGGCCTCATGAATTAGTGAAACTCGTGATACCTGAGCGTGTGAAACACCTCAACATTCTTACCTTCAAGGCCTTCCACGGATATCAATTTTTCTTCGAGAATGGTGCGTAAACCATGTCCTTTCAATCTGTTCATTAATCTCAGTGGAGGTGGAACTACGGGAAATGCAGGAGCCACTAGAGGTGGTGTTGGGGTTGGCACTGGTGCACTAGTAGGCAAAGTGGCAGTTGCGGGGGTGCTGGTGGTTGTGGACAGAGACCTGGCACGAAGCGCTCTCCTTCGGTCAATAAGAGGCAGTTCATCCTCTGGTTCAACAAAATCTGGCTCCACAGCTATTCCTTTCTTTGCTATATGTTTTTTCCTTTTTCCTTTATCTCTCAGTGGGAGATATTGCAGTGCGTGATTCTCCTTTATTTATTGTAATACCCTTTGTTGTTTTCTGGAGGGGCTCGTTTAGGTTGGTGCGTACCATTTCTCCAAAAGTTCAAGAAGAAACTCAAATGCAAGTACAAAAATGTTATTGCAGATAGACTCGATGATCTGATCAACGAGTCGCTGAATCATTTTGGCGAACAAGAACGAGCTTGCCGAAGGGATTGGCTTAACAATGAGAAGAAAACAACGACAGGTAGAATCATTCGGTGAATAGCTCACTACTTTAGGCGAGCATGATGTATTCGTCGAAAGTGACAGTGTAACAGGATCCCAGGGATGCAGATAAAGGGCGATTATAATACTTTCGGCGAGTGGCCTAGCATTTTTTGCGCCCACAAACTTCTCATCGAAATTTACAGAACCAAACGTAAATTGAGGCGCAAAATCATCGGCAGGGTGGGGGCAATAGGCGAACCGCCGAGTCATTCAGCGATCTCGACTTATTTCGCCAATTGACCCAACGTGCTTATTTTTGACCCACCTTCTCGAATTCAATCCCCCAAATCCTAGAAAATCAAATCAAAGTATGCACTCATGGAATTCAAATAGGACCCACACTACCCATCACTCTCGAGATACTCAGATTCCCCCAAATTTGCCGAATTTTGGCCGTTTTACGATGCCTTCTCATAAGATTGGTGTTACCCGATCTTCCATCAAGTAATTTTCATTATTTAGCGCATAAATAGGTTACTCAGACTTCACCCAATCAACCTAACAACTAAAATGCAACACCCCTATCGATATCAATTAATTCAAAGCGCAAACACTAAGGCATTCAATTATTTAAGCATTTTAGGCAAAGTTTACGAATTGAAAACAACATCATAGCAACCTATTTCTATCAGAGAGGCCTAACACACATCATCCTGATACCATAACTGTGAAAGAGTACAAAATTTTCAAAAATAAAATCGGGTTTTAGAGACAAACCTTGTATGCCGATCAAATAGCTTTTAGTAATGCTAGGCAGCAATGAAATCCTAGTTCCGAGTACCAATCGACAACTATAATACTAATTACAAGCAACAATCTGTAAAATGATACTATTCTGTGAACTTGTGAAGCATCAAAGCAAGGGAACGTGAATAGTTTTAAAAATTTGGCAGTCTTTGGCTTGATATTAACTGTCCAGTTCCTAGCCTTTCGGCGACGTTACTCATGTCGCTGTGATCATCAGCAATTCTTTGAAATATTACTTACCTCGCCGAGTTTTATAGGACCTCCCTTATTTTGGGGTCCCAACGACGGATTAAGTCGGAATCGCGGATAGATTCGGCGACTCGCCTACTGGGTCCTTGGCTCGCCATCTTGTACTACTCAACACCTTTCGCATTTTACCCTACAAAATCAGCACACCCTTATTCGAACAGAATAATTAAAAACCAGTAAAACTTTGGGTTGCCTCCCAAGAAGCGCCTTATTTTATGTCGTGGCACGATGTAAGTTCGATCTCACTATCTGTTATTTGGGTTAGACCTAGTGTCACTAGGTGACCCCAATATGTAATTTGGGTGGAGATAGGGAACTGGATTGATCTAGAGTGAGGTCCAATCATTTGATTCAACACTTCAACATTATCCTTCATTTCCTCCAATACCTGATCATGATCGGTGACCTTTTGGAAAATGATTTGAAGTGTGTCCTCAAAATGATTTTCTCTCCCTTCTCTGGACTTCCTCTGCTCATGAGGGGGTATATACCTCCCTTTGTTGTTGCATTAGACTTACACCTCTGAGATTTTGGTGACCAGTTCCTTTAGCTGAGATGCTAGGGCGGTCATCGTGAGGTCCTTTTGGACCTCTTGGCTCAATTCCACCAACTTGCCACTACTCTACTTAGCCATGTTTGTCTAAGTGGATAACTCAACGAATAACAAAACTAAAAGTAAAGTTAGTGAACTACGATTAATAAGACAGAAATTCTAATGAACTAAAAATTATCAAATAACAACACTCCCCGGCAGTGGCGCCATTTTGATGCTTATTGTGACCAACGACACTATCCTACGGTATGAGTGTCGACTATCGTCGATAATATAGTAACCCGACCTAGGGTTCAGGTCCTGTCCCAAGGGAGCGGTTTTGAGAATTAATAACCTATTAGAATTTCATTCAAGTTAGTCGTATTTAAAGACATTTGCGATAAAAGACATTGTAAATTAAAGGGGGTGACACAAAAGTGTCAAATATCAAAGGGGGTTTTGTAACAAGTACTAAAACAGCAAAATAAACAAGAGAATCAAGTATAGGGAAAAGTTCTTTGGATGTGACCGCAGTACAAGTTGAGATAAATTGTTGGGTACATGCTTTCGATAGGACATTTGCGAAATAATAGTGACTAGGCTAAGCTTTAAATGGAAATTAGTTCCCTCTCGGGCAACTTACCCCGTTTCAAATGCGTTCCTCTCGGACACCCATTTGCTACATGAAAACCAGAGTACAGCTTACCTGACTCACTCTCTCGAGAGTAGTGTTTGGATATGGGACTAGGCTCACCCTCTCGGGCTAAACCTCATGTCGACCCACTCCTTATGCCATCAGTCTAGTGGTTTTGGTTTCGCGACCTCCCTCTCGAGCAACCCGAAAACACATAGGTGACTTTGTATTTGCAAGTACAAACCCTTTAGATTAATCCACAACCACTAGGGGAAAACACCATTAAAATACATCTAACCTATCATCAAGCAAGACCCAACCAGAATATCAACACATATTTGCTAAATCACACCCCAAGAATAAGGGTTTTTAGCCACACATCAAGAAATAGGAAATTATACCTAACATGATAATGAAATCAACTGGGTATAACAAATTAAACCTTGAATTAAGCAAAGGAAAATAAATAGAGAAGACCCACTTCCAGCTTGGGGAAAAAGAACTCCTTTCTTCAAGTCTCCACAAAACCCTCTCCAAACTTGAGAGAAAATTATGAGCTAAACTATGTTCTAAAGTGAAAATAATAATAATAATTATTCCACTCCACTCATATTATCTTAAGAATACAATTCTAACTAGTATTTATAGTTTTCACAGAATGTGCTGCAGAGGATTGTTCGGCGACATTAGTCGAGATCGTCGATGAACTCGGCGATCGGCCTTTTGGTCAGCTCATCACCTTCAGTGTCTTGCCTTTAGCATCCTTGCATTATGGATCATTGGGGGGTACAGTACTGCTTCGCGAAATTGATCGGTGACCCGCCGACTGCTCCTTTTCTCGCCTTTTGATCCACTTCCTTCAAGGTTTCGCGTACTGGAATGAAGGGCGGTTTATATCGTTTTGGCGACTCTCCAAGTTAAACTCGGCAGTCCGCAGGATTCCATTTCCTGTTCTTTTCAGCCCTATTTGCTCTGTTTTACGCCTAAGTGTCCATGCTTCCTCTAAAACATCAAGTACTTGAAACATCAGTATTTTAATTAGGTATTTAGATAAAAGAAGCATTCAAGGACACTCTTTCCATTAAAATAAAGCCCTAAATGAGACCAATTTGTGGACTCATCAATAACAGGCATGAAGCCATTCCATACCTAGAATGACATCAAAATCCACCATGTCTAACTAAACCAAATCAGCCATGGTGCGGTTATGATTGCCGGAAATGACACAATCACGATAGACTCTATTATCTATAATAGACTCACCAACAGGTGTAGAAACACTGAAGGACTCACGAAGTTTCTCAGGAAGAACATCAAAAGTCAATGCGACATAGGGAGTTGCAAAGGATAAACTCGCTCCTGGATCTAGCAAAGCATAAACATCAAAAGTAAAGACTTTTATCATACCAGTGACAACATCTGGATAATTATGTTGCTTTTGGCAGCCATTGATAACATAAAGGTGATTTCCTCCTCCGCTAATCACTGAAGTACATCCTGTAAGTCCATCCCTGTCAGGTGGAGCAACTGAAGAAGATTCAGCTCTATTGCCCCTATTCATATTACCTTGCTTGTTCTTAGGACACTCTTTCATTAAGTGACCCTGTTGACCACACTTGAAACAACCAGTGGAGCCATCGCGACAAACTCTAGGGTGATTTCTACCACACTTAGCACATGCAGCAACCCAATTACCTCCGTGTGCCATATGATCTTGAGAATACGTAGGTCTAGCTCTGAAATTCTGTGATTATTGAACTCACCTTTGTTCCTTGGTGTAGGTGCACTAGCAAATGATGAAGCAGGTCCCTTTGGCTTATGTTGAAAGGAAGACGAGTTCAAATTACCCAATTGCTGCCTGCACTCATTTCTTGTTTTAGCTTTATTGTTTATAAAATTTTCTCTATCCCTCAACTTCACTTCCTCCACATGCTGCACATAAACCATAAGTCTTGCTATGTCCATGTCCCCTTTTAGCATAGCCACCTTGCCTTCCTTACTAGACAAACGAGACAACCCAGCAACAAAACAGACTCATCCTGCTTCTCATATCAGCAACCATCTCCGGAGCATATCAGGAAAGTTGGGTGAACTTCAAACTATAATCATGGACACTCATAAGTTCCTACTTAAGGGTAGGGAATTCCCATACCTTTTCTTCTCTTAGCTTACGGGGAAAGAAAATCCATAACAAATCACTCTTGAATAAAACACAACTCAAAATTGGTGAGTCCTCAATTCTAACCTTCTTCCACTAGTAAAACTAAGTCCTAGCAACAATCTTTAGTTGATAGGTAGCTAGTTCTACTCGATCAACATCGGCAACGTGGATAACCTCAAACACCTTCTGTAGTTCCTCAACCAAAATATTTTGGATCCTCACTGACACTTGAACTAGTGAAGCTTGGAGAATTCATCCTTAGAAACTTATGGATTCTTGAAGTATCATTCACTTCTTGTCAGTTCTCTCTCTGTCCAACTTGACTTAGAATCCTGATCGCTTCCCTAAACTCAACACTAGTGAACTCTCATTGGGGTTGAACTTCAGGTACATTAAGTACCATTTGTTCCTCGACATTCCTCCTAGTTAGACTACCTTTGACAACTCTTCATGCAGGAGGCATGATTTGAAAGACAGGTGCAAGCACCAGTTAGAAAGAAACTTTATAGAGATTAACTCTATCGCATGAAATAAATGTGATAGATGTGAGATAGTTCCCAAATTTTGCAGCCTCATAATTATAGATGTGGCACGCTTCACACCAATAACTAGGACTCTACAGAGACAACTTCATAGACTCCCTAGGACTCCTAAACTATATGTTCTAATACCAAGTTTGTCATGTCCCGAGCCTACAGCTTAGGCAGGACTGGCACTCGAGAACCATTGTAGGCCCCAAGCGAACCCTTTGCCTGACTTACTACTCAGCAAAAGACTTTACTTAACAAATATAAATCCATGTAATAAACTAGAATGTTGTGAAGGAAAACATTCAACTCACCAATAGGGAAAACTAAAGTCTGAACATTACAGAATCAAAATGTAAAGACAAATGAACTAACTAGTTGTCTATTAAGCCTCTAAACAATGAGGGATACCAGGACAGGGCCCCTGATCATCCTAACAACTCAACGTATTAAAGCAAAGTAAATAGGGATCCTCCGGAGAGGAAGGAGGCTCACGAAATGACTCTTAATGCTCAACTGGATCAACGAGGCGCTGAATGCTGATCCCGATTACCTGTATCTGCATCATAAAATGATGCAGGCCAAATGGCATCAGTACATTGAATGTACGATTATGCGAGGGTAAAACTAAACATGACATAAACTTGAATTGAATTCTAGAAGAAACACTTACCTCGACTTTACTCAACTCATGGATACTCAACTCAATATAGAAATAAACAACAGTAAAGGTGCAATTTATATAAAGCATTTAAAACGGTAGATAACATCTCAAAGTATTTGAAAATACCATAATCACTTCGTTGTATATAAGAAATCAAGAATAAACTATGTTTGGGGAGATTCTCTAACCGACAACCATCACTATGAGCTATGTGATGATACAACATCTCACCCATGCTGCCAGAACTGTCCTATAGATTTTTGGTATATAGAACGCCTCAGCTAAGTGTATCCACTAGTCTAAGCTAAAAAGTATTAAGGAATCATCTACAAAGTATGACCCTTTCTACCCACGTTGTCTACATGGCTTATAGAGGCTTGTGTTATTATGAAATCGTCCCCATATTGGTGCTCAATACTACTCCCAAAATATACTTAGCTCATATGTTTTAAAAATAAAAATTCTTTCTCTAGTTTGAGATAATTACTAAAAAACTAGCACAAAGGCTATCTTTGAAATCAGTGTTTCCTCTCTTATTTAAATGTGAAAAACATTTACTCTTTGAGTTTACTCTCTTTTTAAAGAAATAAACTTCCTTTGTTAAACTTACTTAGCTCAAAACTCAAGTCGTAAAACAAGACAAAATACTTGTAAAAGACTTCTTGAAAGGACTCTAAGAACTATCTAGACTTGGCTCTTAACTTTTCTTGAATTTGAATATATGGACTAAAGGCAATGATTCATGTTTATGGATGAATTCTAGATGTTTAGGAGTCATTTAGGGTAGTTAGAATCGATCATAAGTATTAGTACACTTTAAAAGGACTCAAAAGGGCTAAACGATGAATAACGGGTTGGGGCTGATGGCCCTGGCACTGTTGGCGCGCCATGCAAGCCCCAAACTTCAGAGGGCCATTTTTGGTGCACTACTGGTGCGCCTCCCAAGCCTTCCTAGTGCTTAGGGGGAGTGCCGCTCTAGTATTTCCCTTGTCCAATCTAACGAACTTTTCCTCTTATTTGCTGTCCTTAATTCGATTAATTTCGATTGTTTTCTCACTAACTCTTTGGAATCAGATACTTAAAACATGTACCCAAGAATCTAACTCAAACAACTCTTAAATTCGATAAAAACATTTCAAGAAAACTTATCAATCCCATATAAGTTCAATAATGAAAGCAATTCAAGAACACAAATCAAGAACATCAAATCCTTAATATTTTAGGACAAAATTACACTGAATTAAACATGTTTGGCACGTGGTTGAACGAACCCAATGCTATGTGAACTCACATAACTCGTAGGATCGAATCCTTGGCTAAATTCACAATCAATTCCTCACGAAAATGACGAATCTTGACTTTTCTCTTCTCTTCTCCTCTTGAGTTCTTCTCTTTAAAACCCTAGAGTGAATTTTCAATTGTGTAAACTTAACGAATTCAATTTAGACCCCAATTTAATTACTCAAAATGAATTAACTTAATTGTGTATGGAAAAGACCAAAATACCCCTTTAAAATCCTGTTAGCTTTCCTTTTCTAGACAACCTCAACATCGAACAGACATATCTCCCTTATACGAGCTCGAAAATTAGCAAACTCGGTGGCATTTGAAAGATACTTCCAATACCTTTGATTTAACATCTTATTTTACACCTAAATCATCTTGTATTGAAAGTTATGTTCGTTTGAAGTTGATTGAAAATTCATACTTAACATAACTTAACCAAATTTAAGATTTCTAATTCTTTCCAAAAATGGCTCTTTCTAATTCTAGATCTTTCACTTAGCCAGGTGTAAAAAAGCTTCTACGGTACGTAGACGAGAAAGATAGACACAACCTGCAAACCAAAAAAATTATTTTCCTTCTTTTCATAATCTGAGGTGTACACCTATATAAGTGAATTAAGCCCCAAATCTAACCATTTTCAATTATTCACCCAGTTCCTAAATTTCACTCCAAGCTCACCCCTTAAATCCTCTTGGGTGCTAAGGAAGAATCAGACATGGTTTGTCTTCAAAGAGCTCCAATCCACCATAGATTATGGACATTGATTTCCAAGGTATGTTTCTATTCACCTATGAAGTCTTTTCCTTTATAGGGTTCCTAAAATCTCCATGTTTTTCAAGTTGACTTCTAAATTCAAAGTTAGAGTTTTATTCCATCCTAATGGGTTCATTAAATTATGATTAAATTGCTTGTTTCTTATCTTCTAATGCATGAATTAAAAGTATTTATATGATTTTGGGTTGAATTCACATGAACCCATGCATGTACCATGATTTTTAGAGTATGAACTCATGATAAAGCTTAAGAGCTTTGTAAGATGAATTTATGAAGGAATGCATGTTTTATAAAGTTAATGTATATGATTTATGGATTGGTTGCTTAACTGGGCCGTTTCATGGATGATACAATGAATATGATTAATGACTGTTTTATGGGTTTTTAATAGCATCGAGTAGACTAGCGGTGATTACCCATGTCACATATACTTTGTGCCACCATAGGATGATTGTCTTAGATAGATATTAGCTAGAGTATCCACTTTAGCTCAGTGCATAGTTCTTACCTTGGCGAGTAAGGACATCCCCTTTTGGTGTGGGACAGACACTTGAGTCCATCTTATAGCATGCATGGTCTATGTTGGTTACATAGTAAACTTCCCACAATAACCAACATAGGTTACTTTATGAAAGTGTCTCACAATTGTTTTAAAGTTGTTTAGCTTGCCTTGACCATGATTATTATTTATGTTTTCTAACCCTTTTATCTTATGATTTAGCTTGGCCCTTACATGTAACGTAAAGTCATTTTTGCATGATTTCATAACTCTTATGCATTGCTATTGTACTTAGTACATTTCATGTACTAATGCATACTTGTACCTACACTATTTAACAAATGGAGGGTCCAACGCCCCTACCTCTCACACTTGTGGCTAGTTGATCTTTTAGCACTGAAGGATTGGTGAGTCTTTATGTTCCAAGGATTGAGAAACACCAATTACTTTCTTTATTTTAATTTTCCTACTTTGTATGTGATGTATGGATTACATTTTAATCACTTACCTTAGGATGTAAATGATGACATTTTGAGACTTATTTTTGACTTCTACTTGTCAAGCTCTTTTATGATATAAGATTGTATATTTTGAAATTCTTTATTTATATTATCTTGTATGAGGTATTCTAAGCAGCTTGTGTAGGGCCTCTTGGAGTCCTCTACGTCATGGTACGCCTAGAGTATACTTTGGATTGTGACAATATGCAATCTATTTTAATTACTACTTGTGCAATTACACCCTTACTTTTTTTAAAGTCATCTTTGACTTTATGCTGCTCTTCATTTGGTACTGGTAGCGATGTTCTTATAAAATTTGTATTAATGGAACAGTTCATGATCTTATACACAAACTACAATTATGAACAATACAATTACGAACAATCCATGAGTCTCTTTCTACTTATATACGTGGATTTTCATTTAAAGCACTAATTTGCATTTGTGATCATATCAACTTTTAATCCAAAAGGATAAAAACTTTCAGTCCTATGATAATCACAATATATTATGAAGAGACTCATTGTCATGGGAAGGACCTGAAAGATGAAAGAACTATACTAGTAATTTGATACAAACATATTTTCTAAACATAAGTATCGTAAAATTATTATTATTATTATTGGGATATTAATTATTAAGATCAAAATTTCATCAATATTTCTAGGTTGATTATTTACAATTCATTTGAATTGGATAATACATTTTACTTACATCATAGGAAAAAATGTGTAAGATAATGAAGGTCGAACAAAAAGATATGTAGTAATATCAAGTAAGGAAATGAAAAAGTTACAGAACTGAAGTTAGCTAATAGTATGGATGAGTTACTAGCTAAACACATGAGTTTTCTAACGAGCAATTTAATAATTTTTAAAGGGTCATTAATAAGTACATAATATAATCAAATAAATTATTTATCATTAATTTGAAGGATTAATAATAATGATTCAGGGAAAAATTACATACATACCTAATACAAATGAGCCATGCCATTCTTCGTTCAAAAAATGCTACTACAAAATTTAACTTATAAAGAATACTGCATTTTTGTCACGACCCAAAAGATATATTAGTCTTAACATGATGTATAGGACCCCGAGATACCATATACAAGCCACTTAGCATGCATATACAAGATAATAGATTCTTAAAGAGCTCAAAAGACATTTTCAATTCATAAAGAGTTTGATAAAAGTAGTGGAAGTCTAAAATAAGTCTCAAAGCCTGAGGATCACCTAACCCATTGGGTGAGTCGCCAAATGGCCATGGTCTCGCATAATGTTCTAGTGTGCCAAACCTTGAAGGAGAAAATCAAGTCAGCGATAGAAAGAAGCAGTCGGCGAGTCGGCGAACAGTTCCGCAATGCAGTGCCATATTGCCCAAAGTTACAAAACTTGAAGATGCTGAAGGCCAAAGCAAAATGGCGATAGAGTTAACCAAAGGGGGGATCACCGAGTGGATCGACGATCCCGACTTATTGCGCCAAATGGACCTTCGCAGCACATTTTTAGTGACTACAAATACATTTTTATAAATTCTTAGTTGAGTTTGTAGCATTCAATTGTTTTCATTATTGTTCAGTTTTCAAGTTTGAGAGCATAAAACTGAGTTTAGAGACAATATTTCCTTAACTTTAAAGATTTGAAAATTTCCATTTCTGAGAAATAGGAAGTGGGTGTTGAAGATTCTTCATCTTAGACTTTTGTAAGGACAATATTAGTCTTACCTAGTTGATGGAAACACAATTTGGTAATGATTTCTACCTTTTTATGATATCTAGCTAAAACCCCAATTCTTGGGGTGTGATTATGTGATTATGGGTTGATTTAACTGTTGGGTATTGTTAATTGATAGTGTAAATGTTGTTTAAAAGTGATTTCATTCAGTAATTGTGGCTTAATCTAAAGGGTTGTAGTTGCAAATGCAACTCTACCTTCGTGTTGTTGGCTTGCTCGAGAGAGGGGTTTTAAACCAAGATTACTGATTTAATGGACTGTGGGTATTGGGTTTCATGGGTTTAGCTCGAGAGAGTGAACCCTAAACCCTTTTCCATACATTCAAATCGAGAGAGTGAATGGACCAAAGCGAATGTTGTTCTTAATTGCTGCTTATTGGTGTTGGATATAAACCAATTTGATTCAGGGTAAATTGTTCGAGAGAAAGTTTATCCCCACTAAAGTATAGCTTATTCACTGATTTACAACTATTCACTATTAATTGTAATCACCCATTTGTCTAGCTTAGCCTATAATCCAATCACATCCCAATAACCCATCTTTATACTTGCCATTTTCGTATTATTTGTTGTTGTAGCTGATAGTTGAAACCAAATCCATCTATTATTTGACGCTTGTGGCACACAAAATTTGAACAATGCTTTTATTCATAAATGTTTGTACCTCTGATTGACTTGAGCATATTCATTCTTTTCTATTGATTCTCAAATATGAACCACTCCCTTTGGACTCGACCCTAACTCACTTAGTTGGGTTATATTACTACTTAATGATCGTTGACACTTAGTATTAGATGAAGTGTCTTTGATAACGTTAATTAAATCAAAATGGTGCCACTTCCTGGGAGTGGTGTTATTTGAGAATTCTTAGTTAAGTTGGATTTTGCTCTTGTTAGTCAATGTTGTACCTAATTTTAGTTTTGTTTTGCTTGTTTGTGTTTTGAAACATGAAGTATGAGTGTGAAGGGCAGCAATGGCAGCCATGTAGGCCATCAGGATGACATCAAAAACCTCAACGATGTCAACGAGCCTAATGCTAATGACCCCCATCTTATATGAGGTATTGGTGCCATTCGCTTGCCTCTGGCCAAAGGGAATGAGGTGTTCCACATCACGAGTACTTTGTTGCAAATCTTGTAATTAAAGGAGCTTTTCAGTGGTTTGTCTCATAAGGATCCACATGAACATATTAGACATTTCATGGATGTATGCGGACCGTTCTCCTTCAAGAACATCTGGCAAGAGTCGGTCCGGTTGAGGTTGTTCCCGTTCTTTTTGATGGGAGAGGCGTGCAAGTCGCAGGCTGAATTTCCACGTGAATCAATCACTTCGTGGGAGGAGTTGGTGACCACATTTGAAGTGCTATTTTTTCCTCCTTCGAAGATGATGACTCTTCGAGACAATATTTAGAGCTTTAAACGTCTAGTAGGTGAGCGAATACATGAAACTTGGCTGCGATTCAAGATGTTGGTGCTTCGATGCCCAACTCATGGCTTGCCTGACAACGTGGTGCTACAGTATTTTTATCGAAGTCTTGACTCGGGAAATTAGGGTGTTGCTGACCAACTTTCTCTGGGAGGTTTGATACAGCATCCTTATGTGATAGCAGCTCAGCTTTTGGATGACATGACAACCATTAATCAGCCATGGTATACCCGTGAAGACCAAGTCTCCTCTCTCACATTTAAACTGACCAAGGAGAAGATGGAGAAAGGCCAAGAGAGGGACCAGAACATGGCCAAGATCATGACACAACTTGACATTTTGTCCAAAAATGTCATGGGAGCTGGTGCTCGAAGTGACAATTCCGTGGGTGTCGGGTGTGCTAATATGGAGGAGTCCAAGTTTGAGGCCTTGTATAATGAAGAGGTGAATTTCCTAGCCAACCAAGGTAGGGGTTATTGTTCAAACTACCTGAGGCAGGGTAGTAACCAAGGTTGGAATAAGGATGAAGGTTGGAAAGATCGTGATCGAGAATGGAGGGATCGAAATCCCAATTGGAAGAATGGGGAGAAGGATAGGTATGTGCCTCCCCATGTGCGCTAAAAGCCAAAGGATTAGGAAGGAGGCCGGTCTGAGGATATGATTTATCGTATCCTCTACAAAGATGAAGGGTCTAACAAGATTTTGAAAGAAATTAAAAAAGATATGTCGACCCTTAGCCAGATCGTTACATCCCATTCAGTATCGATCACTAGTTGGAGACCCAAATGGGTCATATCTTGTTTGATTTGAACCTGAGACAGCAAGGGGGTTTGCCTAGTAATACTATGGCTAACCCCAAGAATGAGGTTTAAGGGTGGACTTGCGTCGTCCAGCGACGTTAACTAAGGCGCTACTTGGGAGGCAACCTAAGTTTTATTTTTTCTTTATTTTTTAATGTTGGAATAATGGTGTGTTGAATGTGTAGGTCAAAGAAAGAGACCTAACTTATACTTGCAACATTCAAAAGTGATTAATGAGGGCATATTGATTATAATCAAATAGAGGGATTAGATTCATAATGACTTCCAAAAGTAATTTAAGAAAATAACCGATGAGCTTTTCATGTACATATATTATCCTCACACTCAAGGATGAAGTAATAAGAATATTACAAGCTTCCGAGTATCAAAATCAGCCTGTTCATGCTTCACCCAAACATTCGAAACAAATAGTAAATTTAGTATATTACAAGACTTGGGTTTACACAAAAAAAACATATGGCAATACTTATATTAAAACCCATGGTGACACGACCAAATCAGTCCTCAAATTCTCATGTAAATATACAAACCATAGATTATGAACAAGTCCAAAGGTTTATACAAAATATGTATGCCTATATGCAAATGTGATCTTCCTTAAAGCTTTCAAAATCTCTATCTTCAATGGCCAACTTCAAGCATCCCTCGATCATTCCCTACGATAGAAACAACTATCGCTAAGCATATAACTTAGTGGTGTAAAAACTATAGGTTCAGATCCCTCAAATTCGCCAAGTTATCATTCTAGAGTAAAGGGCAACATAATTGAACATAATAAATAAATCAAGTAAACAATATATAAAGAGTATCAAGTTCGATATTTAAAGATCCAAATGTCAAGAACGCTCATAGCACAATTTTCCAAGAGATTCAACAACAAGGCTCGCCCAAAATATACATCATGTCATCACACCAAGCACAAGCAAGCATCAAGAAGGGTCAAAACCCAATAATCAGGAGAACCAATAACCATATTAAAAATGGCTTTCTAGTTCGTACTTAAAATGGACAACTTCCATTCTTAAGACAGACTAAAAATCCAGAGTCAAGATGGTAAATAATCTGAATCAAGAGGCATGCCAAGAGTGACAAAGTAGCATCCACAAGAAGGACAAGGTCCCTACAAGAGTGCCAAGTAATCAAACAATCCGTACAAATGGGCGAGTTACACAAGCGTCTTTAATATATTAAAGAATACCAATACGACAATGCAAAGTGACAAGAGGGAACCAAGGTACCAAAGTAAACTTTCAGATATAACAGCAGGTAAAAAGAGTAAAAGTATAAGTTTATACATAAACCTCAGTTCTTTAGCACAAAAACAGTCCAACACGACTTCACGAGTTCAAATCGTAGACCAACCAGCATATCAAAATCTTCAACTCGTACACGAGGATATGCAACCTTAAAAAATGAATTCAATAACGTATTTACTTTCTAGTAGCTCAATAATGATGGTGTAACACAGGGTTATCATCACAAGTAAGCCTAGCCTGCACAAATATGACTATACTCCCAAAACAAATATTTTGCCCAGTAAACCCACTACATGTTGCAACTTATATTTGAAACAGAAAATAACCAAGATGGAATTTATATCCTTCATAAAATATGTAGGTACATCTCTTAAGCTTGCAAATAATCAAGAATCACCGCAAAATATGCTTTGTACAAAAAGATATAATCAAAACACTAACAGTTGAACGTACAAGATTTCTAATTCCAGAATCTGGACAAAACTTGTCATATGTTGCTTGCCTTATTTCTTATCCAAAATAGCTAAATTAGAATTTTACATAACCACAAGAGTTGTAAGTCTACGAATTATCTTTCCAAATCATATTTATTCATTGTACACTAAGTTCATGCATAAAATACCAAACACTAACAAGCTCAGAAGCAGATTTCGTCACTTACCAATAGGAAGCGTGTGTGTGTATCGGATTCCAGCCAAAAAGACTTATTTTTTCTCTTCATTTTTAAGAACAACTATTTAGCTAATGTTATAAAGTTCTTAGAATTGAGGGAAAACGAATTAAATCAAAGGAGGTGTAAAGATATATAGTTACAAAAGTTATCCTTGGCACATGGGCAGATGTCACCAAAAGGGGCTGCCCAAACAAATAGATGGCTGCCCAAAAAGCATACATATATAACTGCATTTATGTACTTTATACCCACCCTTCCAATGTACAAGTAAGTATAATTAGATAATTACGAAAATACCCCCATACAATACCTTAATTTACGATAACAATTTATGCTAAGCAAGTTTGCAAATCACAACAATTCAAGTTCCAAAAATGAGAATAAATCATATTCTAGTAATTACGAGATGATGTAATGACATGCGACTATTTGTTTGACCATTTAGGGGTGTTACAACTCTCTTCTCCTTAAAGAAATTTCGTCTCAAAATTTACCTTAAACTAGTCCCGAAACAAGCGCGGATACTAGGTTCTCATGTCTTCTTCTCTTTCCCAGGTAGCTTCTTTTCCAGAATGGTTCCTTCAAAGTACCTTTACTAAAGGGATTCTCTTGTTCCTAAGTTGCTTGACTTCTCGAGCTTGAATTAGGATAGGTTCTTCATTATACGTCAAGTCAGGATTAACATCAATAGATTCAACTGGAAGAACATGAGATGGATCAGAACGGTATCTTCTAAGCATAGAAACATGGAAGATATTGTGGATCTTCTCTAACACGAGGTGGAAAACCCAATTTATATGCAACTAGTCCAACCCTTTCAAGTATCTGATAAGGTCTGATAAATTGGCGACTAAGTTTTCCTTTTTGGCCAAATCTCATAATCTTTTTCCATGGAGACACCTTTAAGAATACTTTATCTCCAACTTGATATTGAATATCACGCCTTTTAAGATCAGCGTACGACTTTTTTCTATCCGAAGAAATTTTTAGACGATCTTTGATAATTTTTACATTGTCCTCTGTTTGTTGCACAATTTCAGGACCAACAAGCTTTCTTTCACCAACTTCACTCCAACAAAGAGGGATCCGACATTTTCTTCCGTATAAGGCTTCACAGGGAGGCATTCCAATACTCGATTGGTAACTGTTATTGTAAGCAAATTCTATCAAAGCTAAGTGTTTGTCCCAACTACCTCAAACTCCATAATGGAAGCTCGAAGCATATCCTCCAAATTTTGTATCACTCTTTCCGACTGACCGTCTGTTTGAGGATGGAAGGAAGTGCTAAGCCAGAACTTAGTACCAAAAGGTTCCTTCAAGCTACCCCAAAATCTAGATGTAAACCTTGGGTCCCGATCTGATACAATAGACATAGGGATCCCATGTAGTCTTACAATCTCATTAATATACAACTCGGGTAAATGCTCAAGTGAGTAATCCATCCTGATTGCTAAGAAGTGAGCACTCTTGATTAGTCTGTCCACAATCACCCATACTGCATCATGATTTCTCTAAGTGCGAGGAAGTCCAGAAAAAAGTTCATAGTTATTCTCTCCCATTTCCATTCCGGCATCGACAAGGGTTGTAGTAAACCCACTGGGACTTGATGTTCTGCCTGTACTAGTGGACAAACTAAACATTTTGAGACGAACTCCGCAATGTCTCTCTTCATACTATTCCACCAATAATTTTTGTTGATGGTTCGGTACATCTTTGTACCTCCAGGATGCATTGCATATGGTGAAGTATGTGCTTCATTCAATATTTATCTCCTCAATTTTTCATCATTAGGGACACATAACATGTTTTGATAGAATAGGCCACCATCCTCCGTAAATGTAAAATCAAGTTTTTCCCCACGTTGAACTTCTCTGGTCAATTTTACAAGTTTCTCATCTAACATTTGTGCTTCTTTCACCTGTTCAGGTAATATTGGCTTTACTTGTAAATTAGCAATTGTTGAACCATCTGAATCAAGTGTAAAACAAACCATGGCTCTTAGCTCAATAAGCAAGGGTAAAGGACTTAAAGAAATGCATGCGAAGGATTTCCGACTTAGGGCATCTGCCACCGGATTGGCTTGACCTGGATGATAATCAATCTTGCAATCATAATCCTTCATGAGTTCAAGCCATCTACGTTGTCGAAGGTTTAGCTTCTTTTGAGTACCCAAGTACTTTAAGCTCTTGTGATTAGTGAAGATATGATATTTCTCTCCATATAAATAATGCCGCCATATTTTTAAAGCAAACACTACAACAACAAGTTCAAGATCATGAGTAGGATAATTTAATTCATGCGGTTTTAATTTCCGAGAGGCATAAGAAATTACCTTCCCTTCTTGCATCAAAATGCATCCGAGACCATTGTGAGAAGCATCACTGTATACAACATACTCTTTCCCTTCATTTGGTAGAGTAAGTATAGGCGCTTGAGTCAACAAGGATTTGAAAGTTTCAAAGCTCTCTTGACATTTGTCATCCCAAATAAACTTTACTTTCTTCTGCTAGAGCTTAGTCAAAGTAGAGGCGATAATGGAAAAGCCTTTCACAAATATTATGTAGTATCTTGCTAAGCCCAAGAAACATCTCATCTTAGTCGGACTTTTGGGAGGTCTCCATTCAACAACTGCTTCTATGTTACTAGGATCCACCTTCAGTAAACCTTCAGTTGATACAACACGTCCTAGAAAAGATACTTCATCAAGCCAAATTTACACTTGGAAAGTTTAGCATAAAGTTCTTTCTCCTTCAAAATTTTCAAAATAATCCGGAGGTGTTTATCATGGTCTTCACTACTTCTAGAATATATTAAAATATCATCTATAAAGAGAACCACAAACTGATCAAGAAAAGGCTTGAATACCCGATTCATTAGATCCATGAATACCACAGGAGCATTTGTCAATCCAAATGGCATCACCAAAACTTCATAATGACCATATCAAGTTCTGAAAGCAGTTTTAGGAATATCTTTGTCTCAAACACGCTTTTGGTGATATCCAGACCCTAAATCATTTTTTGAGAATACTTTAGCACCTTTAGGTTGGTCAAACAAATCATCAATTCTTGGTAGTGGATATCTATTCTTGATTGTTATTCTGTTCAATTGTCTATAGTCAATACAAAGCTTAAGAGTACCATCTTTCTTCTTTACGAATAAAATAGGGGCTCCCCAAGGAGAAAAACTAGGTCGGAGAAAACCTTTCTCAAGTAGTTCTTGCAATTGAGTTTTCAATTCTTTGAACTCTGTTGGATCCATACTATAAGGGTTGATCAAAATAGGAGTAGATCCAGGAATAAGATCGATTGGAAATTCAACCTCTCTTTCTGGGGGCAATCCCGTAAGGTTTTCTGGAAATACTTCTGAAAAATCACATACAACAGGTATGTTCTCGATACAAGGACTCTTCAACTGTGTATCAACTATGTGAGCAAAGTATGCCCCACAACCTTGACGCATCAACTTTCTTGCCAAGGCCGCACAAATAAAACTAGATGTCACTGATCTTTCACCTTTTACAATGATGTGTGAAAATGTCGGATCTTTAAAAGTCAGATGCCTAGACCTACAATCTACCACCACATGATATTTATAAAGCCAATCTATCCCGATAATAACATCAAAATCCTTGAAGGGCTTTTCAATTCAATCAGCAGGGAAGACTAACTTTTGAATCACGAAGGGACAATCTTGGTAAACTTGATTACACAAAACTTGATAACCCAAAAGAATTTTCAACCAGCACATCGTAATTAGGTCTCACAAATTTCACATTTTAAGGATGAACAAGTGATGAACAAATATAGGAATGTGTAGAACCAGGATCAAATAATGTAACACATAAGTGAATTGTACCGACAACCACTTCTTGTCCATCTTGATCATCCCTTTGCCTCATAGCATAAGCGCATGCAGTAGCCCTTTGCCCACTAGCTTGATTAGCTCCACTTGTACCTGCTGCCTGGGTGTTTTTAGGTCTTGCACCTCTATTAGTTTGAGGAGGATTGACAGAAGGCTTATGAACTAAACCTTCAGTTCACAACGATGGAGAATTATTAGGATTAGGACAATCCTTCACTTTATGATCAATGCTCCCACAATTGAAACATGCACCAGAAGCTCTCCTGCAACTACCGTAATGATTCTTTCCACATTGTGGATAAGTGGGAACGCGAGGCTTGCTTTGGCCATAATTTGGATTGCTAGCTGTAGAAAATTTGGATTTGTTTTGCCTTTGTTGAGGTGGCCTGTTATCCCTACCAGCCTTAGAATTATCAAACCTTCCCCTTTTGGATGATCCCTCAAAATCTGGTCTAGGCTTCCGGAATCTGTTTTCATTTTACTGGCTTCTTCTTTATCAAGTCGTTTCTAAGTAAAAGCAACAGACACTAACTTACAAAATTTCTCATGTTGAAGGATCACCACATTCTTTCTAATGGAATCATTTAAGCCGTCTTCAAACTTCCTGCACTTACCTTTTTCCTCTTTAATAATACCACCAGCATAGCGAGAGAGCCTTAGAAACTCTTGTTCGTATTCAACAATAGACATGCCTCGTTGCCTTAGATTCAAAAACTCTTTTTTCTTTGCATCACAATAAGTAGGTGGGACATACTACATACGAAATTCCTTAAGAAAATCATCCTAAGTAAGAACAGGAGGTTTTACCTTGGCATTCGGAACACTTACCCACCAATCGTAAGCATCCTTTTGTAATAATGAAATAGCACTTAAATTTTGCAACATTTGAACACTCTAACTGATCAAATAACCTCTCCAGGCGATCAAGCCATTGTTCAGCATCAGTGGTATCAACAGTCCCTTCAAACTCCACTTCACCCATTTTCCTCATTTTCTCGAAGTTAATCCCGTGGGGATCTTGTATCAATTCAGCTATGTGGTGGAAGAATTTAGCCATTTGTTGAAAATGAGGATTCATTGTTTGAGTACCATGACTCATTTGAGGATGTGGACCAGCTCTTACACCGTGATGGTTTCCCACTTTAGAACCACTAGTGTAGGGAACATACTGATTCGAGATATGTTCTCCAACCCCTCCAGTGCATGAGGTTAGGAAACAGAGGCACCCAAACCTTCACGAGCAGCTTCCATAGGTCGGTCAGAAGAAGTGACCATGACTTAATTCCTTTAAAAGGAAAGATCACATTGCATTAGGGATATGTACTTGATACATATGCACTCTACATGCGATAATACACATTATAAACCATGTAATTGACCAAATAATACAAATAGAAACTTTTTCGAAAGTGAACAAGTATACAAGTATTTCAAATCAATATTCCTAGAACCACAAACCTAGGCTCTGATACCAACACTTGTAGCGACCCTTTTTAAAGAGACCTAACTTATACTTACGATATTCAAAAGCGATTAATGAGGGAATACTGATTATAATCTAATAGAGGGATTAGATTCATAATGACCTCCAAAAGTAATTTAAGCAAATAACTGACGAGCTTTTCATGTACATGTATTATCCTCACACTCAAGGATGTAGTAACAAAAATATTACAATCTTTCGAGTACCGAAATCAGCCTGCTCATGCTTTACACAAACATTTGAAACAAATAATAAATTTAGTACATTACAAGACTTGGGTTTACACACCCCAAAAAGATAAAAACGTATGGCGATACTTATATTACAACCAATGGTGACATGACCAAACCAACCCTCAAATTGTCATGTAAATATACAAAACGTAGATTATGTACAAGTCCCAAGGCTTATACAAAATAAATATGCCTATATCCAAATGTGATCTTCCTTAAAGCTTTCAAAATCTCCATCTTCAATGGCCAACTTCAAGTATCCTCTCAATCATTCCCTACGATAGAAACAACAATCACTAAGCATATAACTTAGTGGTGTAAAAACTATAGGTTCGGAGCCCTCAAATACGCCAAGTTATCATTCTCAAGTAAAGGGCATCATAATTGAATATAATAAATAAATCAAGTAAACAATATATATAGAGTATCAAGTTCGATATTTAAAGATCCAAATTTCAAGAAGGCTCATAACACAATTTTCCAAGAGATTCAACAATAAGGCTCGCCCAAAATATACATCATGTCATCACACTAAGCACAAATAGGTATCAAGAAGGGTCAAAACCCCATAATCAAGAGAACTAAGAACCATATTAAAAATGGCTTTCTAGTTTGTACTTACAATGGATAACTTCCATTCTTAAGACTGACTAAAAATCTAGAGTCAAGATGGTAAATGATCTGAATCAAGAGGCATGCCAAGAGTGACAAAGTCACAACCACAAGAAGGACAAGGTCCTAACAAGAGTACCAAGTGATCAAACAATCTGTACAAGTGGAAGAGTTACACAAGCATCTTTAATGTATTAAAGAATACCAATATGATGGGTGCCCGTTCGTAGCTGAGATGTGAGTATTTAGTAGCAACCCTTAAGATTGGTGCCCCTTCGTAGTTGAGATGTAGGTACTTAAAAAAATCCTTCTATCTCTTAACTATGTGCCCACATAGGACTAGCTAGTGGTCTTTACCACGTAAAGGCTAAAAGAACGACCCTACCTTAGGCAAGTAGGGATCCCTCATTCGGTAAGGGTACTACCGGGATTCCATGTCAAGATCCATGGTCTATGTCTGTTAAGGCTTTTCCCCCACATTAGTGAATGAATGAACAAGGGTCTCTTAAAGGTGTACTACTTAGGATAGGTGTTGCAATGGGAAATCACCTAGACATTACACAAGTAGACATTTAAGGGAGTTCTTGGTGTGTCTTAGTAATGATAATGAATGAATTTAGTCTTATTGGGATAATTAATGAATGTGTTGGTCGTTGAGCATGCTAATGTGAAGGTGAGTCATAATGAATTGAATGTAACTACTCATGTTGAATTGAATGTATGTGATAATCTTATGTCATTAAAAAATGAAGTTGTCTACATGCACTAAGTTGAATGAATGATTTATGTTGAGGTGTGAATGGAGCTTGTCATGTGTAGCCTTAAGGATCACTTGGGTGTGGTATGGAGAGGTAGTATGGGCTGCCTCACCATGTCTTACGTAGGTGAGTCTTGGGGTGAAATTTGATGAGTGTTCTAGCTTTATGAAGTGACTTGTTGGCTTATGTGCTTATATGTATTATGTGATTAATTGGTGAAGGTTGAGGTATGCATGGTAAGTGCACTTTGTGTGACCTTAAGGTGGTGGCTTAGTGTGGGTGATGGTATGGGACGTTGCACATACATTGCATAAAGGTATTGCTTAAGGGTTACTTAAGGTGGAGTTCTAAGGCAAGAAGGTAAAGGTAAATGGTTTATGTATGTTTATGAGGTATTGTGAAGCATATGACTTTGTATTGTTGGTTGTGACTTCTAAGGTGCCTATTATGTTGATGTTCATGAGATTTTATCAAAATGGCATGAAAGCATAACTTCCAAACAAATGTCCTTTTTTAGCATCTGTTGCATATCCCCATACTTAGTACGTGTGTTGTACTAACCCATTTCTTCTATTTTACCACAAGTGTAGGTTATGGTAACTAGGAGGAGATTGTGCTTTGGAGTTGCTTGGATTGCTTCACTTTCCCAAGTCTTTGGTATGTCCTCAAGATTCGAGGACTATGTTTAGAAGTTTCTTAGTCATTGTAATAGACACTTAAGTTTCATTTCATTTGTAAAGGGCCGTGTCCCTTAGCACATTTTAAGTTCTTGTCTAAGATTGGCTAAAGAGAATTAGTAGTTCTGTTTGCGTATTGATGTTTTCAAATGTTAATGACTCCTGAAGGATTATGGTTTTATTGAATAAAAGTTTTAAATTCTTAGTGATTTTTATGATCTATGCAATGAATGAATGCTAAGGCTTGTATAAGACCTCCGAGAGATTGAATACGCATGTAACAGCTAGTGGTTGCTCTTGGGTCATTAAAAAAAGGATGAATGATCCGTATAGGATCATGAATCCTCAGCCCACCACTTCTTCTCCTCCGGTTCCAGCACAGGCAGTGGTGCTTGCACCACCAGTTCAGGGTCCTCCTCCCAAGTCGATGAACAGACTAAAAACTGCGGGGCTGAGGACAATTATTGAGGAGAAGCGTTTGTCCACTGATGGGGTGATTGATAGGTATCGAGAAATTATGAGCTCTCTGAAGTCTCATAATTTCCAGATCATTACCAATTCCCATGGCCCATATATTTCAAATTTGGTTTAGGAGTTCTATGGTTCTTATGAGGCCTTGATACAATAGAGGAAGAAGCAGGTAGAAAAATTCAAACCGATTGACTATGTAGATGTCCAGGGAACAAAGGTCAAGTGTGACAATGAAACGATTAATGCTGTCCTAGATTGCCCCGATGACACTGATGAAGGGTGCCAACATCTGATCAGGACAAAGACTCTGGACAATATGAAAAACTGGTTGGCCCAGCTGATATCAGACGGTACTCCTAAATGGCTACAGATTGGAGCACAAATTGAAAAGAAGGATCTTAACGTAGTTGCAAGGTTCTTGTTTGGCTTAATCAGTAGTACTATAATGCCATCCTAGAACGAGTCGATCCTACTCCTAGCAAAGGCAACCTATCTGGGTTACATCATAGAGGAGACACGGATAAATCTGTGGATCACTATAGCACATGAGATGGTCATGAGGGCCAAGAAATTCCAGACTTCCCTCCCCTTTCCAGTGTTGATCACTAAGCTTTGTAGACAGGCTCGGGTTCCTAGAAATGATGAGAAGGATGTGGAAGTGATTCCCATATCTTCTACCGATATCTGGAGGATCGAGGCAGAGTATTTGAAAGATGAAGAGTAAAGGAAAAAGAAGGCAGCCCCGGGGGACTCTTCCCCGGTTGTGGATACAAAATCACTATCTGTAGAGGCAGTTTTGCCTACCCTTGCCCCTGGGCCTTCAGGTACTTCTTGTTCTATACCTTCTGACATCCTTAGTTCTTCTGCTGCTGCACTGCCTCCTAGACCTATTGTTGCTATCAGCCGAACCCCGCTCACTCAGGCTTCATTACTCAGGATGGGGTAGCTTGCCTATTCTGCCGATCGTCGGGCTACCAGACTCGAGGCCTCCATTTCGGGCATGATTTAGACTGCCCTAGCTGATGCTGTGACACCATTGAGCGCTACCATTGACTCCCTTGCGGCTAGGATATCGATGTGTGTGTGTGCGTGGCCAAGGGGCCACCGAGGAGGTGACGACTTTAAAGGCCGCTATTGCTGTGTTGAGGAGCGATGTGGATCAGCTGAAGTCCACCAACATGTCCATGATTTTTGAGACGGTGAAGATCCCAGATGTACCAGACATGGCTCCGACTACCAGCGGAGATGAGGTTACCATTGAGGAGGCAGTTGATACCGAGTCTGAGGTGGAGGCAAATGAGGAGATGCTTGAGGTGACTGAGGAAGCTTCATATGAGGGCCTTACTGAGACAAAGGAGGCCATGGTAGATGCAGATGTACAAGCTTCTTTGGCGGATACACCTTTGGCTGATCCCAGTGCAGTTGTTATTTCTTCTGAGTTGACTCCGGGTACTGATGCCTAAGTCCAGATTGATACACCGGCCATTGATGCCTCGACAGATGGAGTGACAGAGTACACAGGATCCCTTCTTTACCTTACTTTCTATCTTACTTTATTTTTACTGCCATTTGAGGACAAATAATTTTTATTTGTGGTGGGGTGAGGCCTACCTTTTGTGACCTTTTGTTACACTTTGGTTTTGTTTATATATTGGGTTTTGAGCTATAAATGTGTTATGCACTATTTTTGTGGACGATTGAACTTGTGGCTCCTCGTTTTTGTATGATAAATGATTTTTGGACCCTTTCGAAAAAAACTGTGCCACCTCTTGTTTGTGTTGAATGTGGCTGTTCTCTTGGAAATTTGAGTATTGATTTTGATCAATACCGATGACTTGAATAGTGCTAATAATCAAACAAAAATGAATGTGCAGCTATGATGAGGTCAAATGAAGGTGCATAGATAATATGTGAACTTTTCGCATCTCGTTGTGGCTAGCCAAGTATCGAATTGAGTCTCTTATGATGAACATTGCACACTAGGAAAAGTGTGGAGTCTTGTTTGATATCAGTGTCAATGCCTTGTGTGATGAGCTTACCGTGAAAAATGTGTGATGACACCTAGAATTTGCCCTGTTGGACTAGTTGACTAAATGATGCATTCTCTTGATATAATCTTAGGAAACTTTGAATAGTGTGAAAGAAGTTGACATTATAGCGCTTTTATGGCCAACCTTGTGAGTGTGTGAACCTCGTTTCAACACCCTTTGCACTCAGCCCCCTTATAAGCCTTAAAAAGACCATTTGGATCTTGAGTGAGCTGAAACAAGTGTTGATTGGAAAATATGGGCAAACCTATGGGTGAAATCATGCATTGTGTTCATCTTTGTGAGTCTGAGCATTGCATTTGATTCTAGAGCATTAAATTGTGAACAATTGTGTGTAAATATGGAATCATTCTTTTTGTGAGGGCATTTGAGTACCTTTGTTGATCTTGAACTTGCATTTGAAGCAAGTATGGTGAACTCGAGAGTCTTTGATATTGGTGAGTTACAACTTGAATCTTTGAGTTCACAATTGATCATTGCATGAGTAAGTTGAATCTTTTTGTGTACATTCAAGATTGAGTCTTGTGTAACACCTTTTGAGACATCATTTTTGAACTGCTGAACTTGAGTTTTACTTGAGGACAAGGAAAAGTTTAAGTTAGGGGTGTTGATGAGTCCACGATTTGGACTCATTTAAGGATTTATTTTAATAGATCTAGGGTCCTCAAATGCATATTTTGTGCCAATAATTAATATAAATCCTTGAATTTCAGGTATTTGGATTAAGGAATAAAGCATGGACACTATTGAGTAAAAAGGAACAAGGCAACTAAAAGAACGAAGAAATGAAGGCTTGAGAATCGCCTAACCCATTTGGCGAGTTGCCAAACGGCCATGATCTCGCCTAATGTTCCAGTGTGCCAAGCCCTAAAGGAGAAAATCAAGTCGGCAAGTCGCTAAAGAGTTTCAGGATGTAGTTCCGTATAGCCCAAAGTTACAAAACTTGAAGATGTTGAAGGCCAAAGCAAAAAGGCGATGGAATTGACCAAAGGGAGGATCACCGAATCAATCGGCAATCCCGACTTATTGTGACGAATGGACCTTTGCAACAAATTTTTGCGACTACAAATACAATTTTTTAAATTCTTAGTCGAATATATATCACTCAATAGTTTTCATTACTGTATGTTTTCAAGTTTCAGAGCATAGAACTGAGTTTAGAGACAATATTTCCTTAACTTTGAAAATTTGAAGATTTCCATTTCTAAGAAATTGGAAGTGGGTATTGAAGATGCTTCATCTTAAACCTTTGTAAAGACAATATTAATCTTACCTAGTTAATGGAAACACCATTTGGTAACGATTTCTACCTTTTTATGATATCTATCTAAAACCCCAATTCTTGGGGTGTGATTATGTGATTATGGGTTGATTTAGCTGTTGGGTATTGTTAATTGATAGTGTAAATGCTACTTAAAAGTGTTTTCATTCATTAATTGTGGCTTAATCTAAAGGGTTGTAGTTGCAAATGCAACTCCACCTTCCTATTTTTGGCATGCTCGAGGAGTTTTTAAAACCAAGTTTACTGATTTGATGGTCTGTGGGTACTGGGTTGTCATGGGTTCAGCTCGAGAGAGTGAACCCTAAACCCTTTTCCACACATTCTCCTTGAGAGAGTGAATGAAATAAAGCGAAGGCTGTTCTTAATTGCTGCTTATTGGTGTTCGAGAGAAACCAATTTGATTCGGTGTAAATTGTTTGAGAGAAAGCTTATTCCCACTAAAGTCTAGATTATTTATTGATTTACAACTATTAACTATTAATTGCAATCACCCACTTGTCTACCTTAGCCCATGATCCAATCACATCCCAAGAACCCGTCTTTATACTTCCTATTTTCGTATTATTTGTTGTTGTAGCTGATAGTTGAAGCTAAATCCCCCTATTATTTGACACTTACGTCACCCCAAATTTGAAGAATGCTTTTATTCATAAATGGTTTACCTATTATTGACTTGAGCATATTCATGATTTTCTATTGATTCTCAAATATGAACCACTCGTATGACTTAAGTGGATCAACTAGCTAATGTTTATCTATGACAAATCTATGGTGGCACATAGTTATGGGACATGGGTATTCGCCACTTGTCCGCTCGGTGCTAAGCATAAATCCAACCTAAAAGACATTAATCTTAACTTGTCTTATCATTTTGGGACATGGGTAATCACAACTTGTGTTATCATCCATGTCAGGTCCTTTATGTGAGAAAATCCTTTCACAATCATGTTTGAGTAGTAAGTTAGAAATCATTTCACAACAACAACATTGATGTTTTAGTCTCAAAGCAACCTTAATTCATTTTCATCAATTTCATAAAGAAACATGCATATCTCCATAAATTCATTTTTCATAGTTTAAAACCCACATCACATAATCATAGTCTAGAAGTAATGGGTCATGCATGGGTTCATGGTGATTCAACTTAAAAACATGCAATTACTTCAATTCATGCATAAAAAAGATAAAACCATCAATCAGATCATAGTTGAAAGGAGCACATGAGATCGAAGAAACACTAATTTCAATTAGAGATTCTGTCTTATAAAATTGAAGAATTTTGGAACCTTATGGAGGAAAGAACTCCATAGGTGAAGACTATCATACATTAATGTCAATAGCCCACAATCAATGGAGAATTGAAGAGTTGATCTTGAAACCCTGGACATCCACTTCAAGCTTTAGAGAGAGAAATATTTAGGGAAGAACTTTGATAACCTTTAAGAATTTTGGAGAATGTGTTCAATTGGGTAATTTGGGGATTTAGAATGCTTATATTGGGCCTAGGGTAGAGGGTAAAACATCATAGTATTGAGTTAGAATAATTAGGAAAATACCCAAAAACCATTAAAATAAAATGCGAGGCCTTCGCCGACGGTTGGACTACGGTTTGTAGGTCCTACTATGAACAATCCTGTTAACCTGTTGTGGGGTTCAGGGACTTGAACTTTGGACATTCACCGATGGGACCCATTTACAGCCCGTTTGTCTACCTACTGTGCGTACATGGCCATCGTAGGTCTAATTTGACTCTCAAAAATTCGCCAAGTGTTGGACTCACCTACGAGACCTTCCTACGGCCAGTACAAGGAATTTCGGACCTTCCTGGTGAACAATTAAAAAGGATACTGGAACTTGACATTTGAAAACATTTACCCCTACGAAAAACTATTCCCACCGACGGCCTGTAAGTGAACCTACCGTCCGTCGGTACAGATTCCCGCTAACAAAAATTTGAATTTTTTTCCTTCTTTTCAAATTTGCTTGTTACAAAATTGAAGCAATTGTAACATAGAAAATGATGATTTTTCAGCATTTCCTAATAAAAAAGATATTTGATATTTATAATTAGTTTTTACATTTTTAATGATATTGCTAAATGGTTGAATTTTATGATGGAAAACTACGTGTTCTAGTTATATTTTTTAAAGCAGCAAATTTGTTAGATTGCAACTTCAAAGAGTTCATTGAATCAACCGCTCTGAAGGTGTGGATTATATTTATAACATCTTTTATTATACTTGAAAGAATTTAAAATAATACAAAGTATTCATAGAATAAGTAATTTTTTTCCAATTTTCCCACCTAAAGTATGAATGTATTTATTGTATGAAAAATTTTGTTGAAGGGAGAATTTAAGAACTAGTACAAGTTAGTGCAGACAAGCAACATACCCATGGAATAGCGTCTGTTAGAAAGTATTAGATGAAATATGATTAGTTACACGTTTGTTACTACTCAATTTGAAATAAATATACAAATCATATGTATATAATTAAATTTTAATTGGTTATTTTATAGGCTCAAATGAATAAGTAATGATATGATCATCCATAGAACAATCTACTATATATTACGATGATATGTATTTCCTAACTCAGCATACATAAGATTCTACTATATTCTTGCTCAAAATTATGTTTAAATAAACATGCAGAAAATTTTTCGTATTAAATTTAACTATAGGAATAGATTTAGAAGTACTACCACCCTTTTCAAAATCAAAACATGTAATGACCCTTTGGTTATTTTAAAAATGTTTCATTAATTAGTATTTTTTCCCTCTATCGACCCCGAGTCTTTGATGATTATGTTTTCAAAATTGGGTTCCAATTTTGAGTTTAAAGTTCAAAATTTGGAAAGAAGTGAATTTTAAACACTAATATTGATAAGAAGTAGTTTTCGCTGTCCGCTGGAGTTTGAGTGTCAGAATGAATTTAGTCAATTCCATTAGTCTCGGAAGGTGGAATCTAATTTGTGAGAGTTGTTTGTTTCAATTTGGGAGCCTTTTTAAGGATTTGAGGTTCCAAGTTGTGAAATTATGTAAATTTAGCCTTCAGGTTGACTTTGGTCAAATTTAGGGTTCGGATGCTTATGTCAGTATTATGAGATTTCCATTTTTTGGTGGGATGATTTTAGGCGTAGGTGAGGTCTCAATTTATTTTTGAGAGGTTCCAATCTTGTTTTGCCCTCTATAGGTGTTTTGTTAGTTTCATGTGGTTTTCACGGATGTCGAGTGAAGGATACCTAAATTTCATGTTTTATGGTTCCCTTAAGTTCAGAACATCGAGTATAATCGATTTGCATATGTTGTTTGCATATACGAGATTTCGAGTGAACCCCGAGAGTCCTTTTGATGAATTTTTTAATGATTTTGGTGCTATAGTCCTTACTGTTGCAGAGAGCCTTCACTTTTGAGATCTTTTCTTTAGTGAAAGTCGGCTAGGAAAGGTTAGACTGATCTTTGAGAAGGGGTTCTCTTAAGTAGACAAGGGCTCGCTTTAGCGATGGTCCCTTAAGCAGAGCGTGGTTCGCAAAAGTGAGACCCCCAGTTATTTTAGGATTCTATTAAGTGAACCTATGGTAACCTAAGAGATATTAGAGAGGGGTTTGGACCTACAAATTTTGGGGTTTTAGCTCCATTTTCCATTTTATAGCTTGGGAAAGCCTTGGAGGCGTTATATGAAAGGATTGCGTGTGCTAAATCTTTTGGGTAAACTTTTATCACCCAAAAACTTAATTTCAGGTGTAGAACATGAGTGACCATGGTACTGAAAACGATAGTAACTACCCACAAAATTACAATAAGGGAGATTTGAATAACATGAACATGAAGGTTATTCAAACCACATGAGACATCTGGTTGCCTCGTATAGCAGAGAGGGGTGTTTTTCATGTGACCGAAACAATGGTACAATTGTATCAATTGAGAGGAATATTTAGGGGATTAGCTCATCAAGACCCTTATGAACACCTTTGGAATTTTGTGGATATATATGGGTCATTTATGTTCAAAAACATCTCATAAGAGTCCATAAGGTTGAGGTTATTTATGTTCTCTTTGATTTGTGCAACCTACAAGGTGGTTGGTGGAATTGCCAAATGGTTTGATCAATTCAAGGGAGGAATTGAGTGAAGCCTTCTTAGATAGATTCTTTCCTCCTTCTAAGACAGTAAAACTTAGTTACTAGATCAAAAAGTTAAAGAGAAACCAAGGTGAACCTCTACATGAGACATGGTTGCATTTTCGAAAATTACTCTTGCAATGTCCAACAACATGGGGTCCTGTACCATTTGTTTTTGCAATCCTTTGATTATATCCTTGATTCAATCAAAAGAGGTGTTGTTGATGAAATTTCTCAAACTGGCTTGATACGACAACCATAAGAGGTAACGTCGTTGCTTCTAGATGACATGACCAAAGCAAACCGATCATGGCATACTGGAGAGGACCAAGTGTCTTCTCTGAAATTGAGGATGAACAAGGAACAAATTAAGAAGGATCATGAACAGGATGAAAACATCGTAAAAATGATGATCCAACTTGGTTTGTTTTACAGCAAGTCATGGGAGATGGATTGAAATAAGTAAATGTGGTTGGAATAGTAGTGGACCATGCTCGGAGGATGCCAAGTTTGAGGAATTTTAGAATGAGGAAGTACAGTACTTGGGCAACCAAATGAAGGGTTCTCACCCAAACTATGGACGACAGGGTGGCAACCAAGGTCGGAGCAGTGAAAGATATAGCGGTTGGAAAGATTGGAGAGACATGGATGCTGAAAAAGATAAGTATATCCCTCTGCATTATCATCCACGACCAAAAGGGCCTTCTGGTCCCGAAGGAAATCGAACTGAGTAAATACTCACGAGGATGTTACACAAGGTTAAACGGTCCGACAAGGTGTTGAAGGACTTAAAAATGACTTCCACACCTTATCTAAAATAGTGACCTATAATTTGGTATCTATCAAACTGTTGAAGAATCCAATGTGCCATATCTCCATTTATATCAATGCAATTCAAAATTAAACGTTGCCTAGTAATACCATACCGAATTCCAAGAATGATTGGTGATGAATTGACAACTATGTGGTGTGACGACGTCAAATAAGGGGATTCTAGGAGGAAACTAATGAGTGAAAGATTTACACTCATTTGAGACCTATTTATCTCAAAAAGTCATGTCCTCAATGCCTAATTATATCTTATTCTAATAATATTTTTCTCATTTGCAACTATGAAGGCTAAAGGACAAGGGAAAGATGAATGTTTGAATGAATGGACGAAAATATGAAAAGAATTTTAAACTTCATATTGTGCATCTCCTAGCAAGAAAGGTGGATTGCCCAATGAGCATGACCTCGCCCAAATTGACAATGCAGAATTCCTGAATTAATTAAGGCAGGCCGACAAACTCCAAATGAAAAGGTGACTCAACGAATAAGAAAGATGAACCTGTTGACCATTGTTGAAGGTGACAATACATGAAAAGAAATTGAAGGCTTGAAAGGTGAACAAACGTGGTTGTCACAACCCAGGGGTATATCCTAGAAGTAACACGAAATACATGACCTCGAAGGGGTCTCATACAAGCCCTTAGCATATCATCACATAGGATAAAAGAAATGATGCAGAAATTTTAAAACCTTATCCATACAATCAAATTCTTATATAAAAACAATCTTTGAATAAAGAATAGGGTCACAACTCTCTCAACATAAATCTGAAAATGGAAGTACTAAAAAGAAACTACTAATGACTCATATGTCCTAAAATCTTGAGTACACACCACAAGCTAGGATAATAGTCGATCCAACCTTGAACCAATAGAAGATCTCCTTATGAACCAGAACCTACACTTTGTGAAAAATGTAGAAAATATAGGTTAGTACAAAAATGCACTAAGTATGATAGCCATGCATAAAATCATGCTAAAAAAGAACATTTTAGTTGAAAAGCATGCAATTTACTAAGTTTGAGAATCATCATGCACTTTTAGTAGTAAAACATAAGTCACAAGCATATTCAACACTCATAAGTAACCGTAAGTTATACTTGTGAAATGCACAGATAATGATCCCATAATCCCATCTATACTAAGTACCACTTTTAGGTCACTATAATCATACTTACCATTCTTTGATCTATTCATTTGTTCATACTCATAGAGAACGAACATTCACATTTAATAAGTCATATCAAGGAAAGCAACATATAGAAACAACCCAAGTTAAGAATTCATCATTACATTTGGCCTTCATATTAACATTCTTGATAGCATCATCATAACCATATTCATTCCATAAAATATTATAACATAAAGGAACACACCATGACTACTCTCAAATCCTACTCGTGCAATGCATGGATGAAGTCCCACACCCTTATCCATACTAAGTAGTGCATTCTTGATAAGCCATAGTTCATTATCATTCATTTTCGGGGTAAACCTTAAGACCATGTAGCAAATTATGTAATCCGGTGTTACCCACACCGAAAAGGGTAGTCTACTTGCCTAAGGTAGAGCTGGTGACATTTAGCTTAGGTGGATCTATTAGCTAATAACCTATGAGGGTACATAGTTTATTGGATAAGGAGATTGCTACTTGATACTACGCCTCAACTCAGGTATGGACATCCATCTCAAGAGAGTGCTACTACATACCCCACCTCAACTCACATATGAGTATCCATCTCAATCAATATCAACACGGTGCTTAGCATTATTCCCCACGTAGTACAAAACATTTCATTACTTAAGTTCATTATTATGGGAGAAATGGGATACAATGATTGCTACTAGATACCCCCGCCTCAACTCACATATGAGTATCCATCTCAAAAGATTGTTACTAAAAAACCCACCTCAACTCAGGTATGAGTTTCCATCTCTATCAATATTTATCTCAACCCAACATTCATTCATAAGATAGCTCATAGATTCAAAAGGTGAGAATATCCTTTTATCCTAAGAATCCCCATATTGTGAGAAAACCTCCCACAACATGTCATTATCATTCATAAGTGTATAATCGAGAATAGCCTTTCAATCAACACAACATCATTATCGTAATCATAGAACTTCATTCATACTTCATTCATATGTGTATATATATTGATAATAACCTTTCAAGAACACCACCATTACATCATAGTCATAATCATATTACTTTTAAAGTATTCATAAAGCATGTACATAAAAATTATGAGCATACATAATTCTCCTAATTTTTCCTTCAAGGACTATGGAATCATAATTCTCCAATACAACTAGAATTCCTACATTAGGCATGGATGTAACTACCTGAGAGCACCCCCTAGTCGTAACACGGCGTACTCGACCCCAAAGGGGTCTTATACAATCCTCATAGCATTCATTCATTGCCTAGGTAATAGAAAAGTCAAGAATTATTTTTTTATATTCAAAATCATACTATCCAAAAGTCATCAACATTTAAAAACATTTATACGCAAGAGGAAGACTAAGTCTCACATGGCCATCTTAGACACAATCTCAAAATGTAATAGGGACACGACCCTTTACAATGGAAAGAGTTCTAAATGTCTATTACATCAAAATGAAACATAAGAGAAAACTTCTAAACATTTTTCCTCGAATCCATGAGGACATACCAGGACTTGGAGGAATATCAATCCAAGCACTTCAACTAAAAAATGTCAGTTACCACAACCTACACTTGTAGTAAAACATTGAAGAAGAATGGGGTTAGCTCATGAAGTACTAAGTATAATGACCATGCAAAAATGTGCTAAAAAGGACATTTGGTTCAAAGATATGCTTTTATGCCATGTTGGTAAAACTTCATGAATACAAGTTTAAGAGACTTAATATCCACTCATAACCAACATACAAGTCCTGTAAGACAATAGAGACATGTTAAACACATAACCCGTTTCCTTTACCTTAACTCTCCACCTCAAGCAACCCTAAAGTAACACTTTGTGCAATGTATGGATAGCATCCCATACCACTATCCACACCAAAGCATCACCCTAAGGTCACCAAAGGTGAACTCCTATGCAACCTTTCCAACTTCAACAAGACCATTCATAAAGACACATACACATTAAATATAAGACATAATTATCACATAAGAACCATCACCTAATAACCCTCACCTAAAATAACTCTAAGTCACCCTTGTGAAATGTGCAGGTCACATCCCATACTACTACTCACACTAAGAGCTCCTTTGAAGTCACCCTAGACTAGGCACATTCACATTCAACAAGTCATAACAAAGAAGTACTCACATCAACAATCCAAGTATAGCATACATATTTACATTACACATATAAGAACTTTAAGTCACCATTCATTACTTCATTAAGAACACCTTCATTCATTAGACACAAGACCAACATTCTTCATTATCATGATCACAAGAGTCCATTCATTACATTAACATTATAAAGAACACACCATGACTCCTCTCAAATGCCTACTTGTGCAATGCATAGATGGAGTCCCATTCCACCACCCACACTAAGTAATACACCTTTAAGAAACCATAGTTCATTAACATTATTGTGGGGGCAATGTAACACCTTGACTTTTCAAAACATCTAAATTGACTCGTATCTTCGTGGAAAGACCAAAAGGGTGGGTAATAAATTAAGAATGATGTGTTATGTGATATTTCAAGTGTTCAAGGTTTGTATCTCAAGTTTTGAAGTTAGGTAAGTGGCAAAATAAAAGTTGGCGAAAGTGACCGTAAATTCGTTTTTAATGACTTGTTTCAAATTTGGGACTAATGTCTTGGAGGTTTTATCCCAATATATAAATAGTTATCGTGCCCAAGACATATGAATTTGAAGGTCTACGACTCTACTTTCCAACGCATTAACCCGTTCATTAATATGACTTCAGAATGGAGAGATATTTGTGTTTTCGCAAGACTGCCCAAGCAGGCCGGTGAGGTGGGTCCCCTAGGTTGGTGGACCTTTATATATATCATCCTCTTCGACTTTTCTTCATTTTCCTTCATTTTTCTTAGTGAATAACCAGAAAATTCACAAAATCCACTTCTATAATCAGCCAAGTTACATATTTTCGTGAATTAAGTCCTTGAAAAAAGTTGTTCTACGCGTTGAGCACGTCAATATGGCATAATTTGTTTTATCGATAACCTAGCATATTATACTTTGGTGTGTGGACAGCAGGTGTTTGGGCATATTTTAATGTTTTGAGGTGTATTAAAAACATAAAATCAAGGTAAGACCCTTCTTTCCTCGACTCTAGCTTTGATAAGTCGCAAATAACAATTTGCGCCTGAAATATATATATTTTTTGTCGAATTATCATGGTATCTTCTATTCTTTTGTGCTGATTATGGTCCTACCTTGTTGTAGTTTCGAGGGGGTTGTGAGTAAAGTCATTACGCCATGTGAATTCAGCGAAAAAGGTATGTTAAAGTTATTCCCTATTTATGGAATGTTTCCTTAAAGCTTAGGAGCAATGTAATTGGGTTGTTATACTTGTAGCCATTATTGTTGATTATTTGTTACTCAAGTTGATATAATCCTCCCTTGTCAGGATTCCTATTCGGTTAGTAGCGTCCCTATGTTGGACACGACTTAGAGGATATTTGTATAGGTTTCTTATAACTAAATTTCTCGCTTTTAGCGATTGGATTGTTATTGTTGCCCTTCAGGCAATTGTGGTTAGCTGCAGGAATGTGATCTATACATAGAAGGACTAAGTTCTGCCTACATGGCTATATGGATGCCTAAGAGGACTATGAGTTGCCTACGGGGCTATATTGATGCCTAGAATGGCTATGAGTTGCCTACATAACTATATTGACGCCTAAAAAGGCTATGTGCTTCCTACAGGGCCATGTTGTTGCCTAAGAGGGCTATGAGTTGTCTATAAGTTATGTTGATGCCAAAGAGAGTTATGTGCTACCTACGGGGCTATATTAATTCCTAAGAGGGATATGTAACTGCCTATGAGACTAGGGGACTACCGATTGGGGTATATAGACTTATTGGCACCTTTCGGGATTATAGGGGCGTGAATAGGTGGTCTTGTGTGTTGTTTGTACCCACCGAGCTTATGTGGTCCTGGTTAGGTTGTTGTTTTATTATTTTTGATATGTTAAGATTGAGGAGCAGGTCAGTACACTTATCTTATCCTTGATCTATTTATTGGATTATTCCTATATATTAGGATACCTGCTCATAATCTATTGGCTTTCATACTCTGTACATTATTTCATACTGACGCCCCATTGCCTGGGGGTGCTGCATTCATGCATGCAAGTCTCGACAGACGACCCAGTAGACCTCCTCAGTAGCAGGATTTACTATTATCCAGTTGGCTAGCCCCTTTCTTCCGGAGCTGCCAGAGTTTGGAGGTTTGTTAGCTTTTGTTGTATATATTTTTATGGGTATGTTGGGGCCCTGTCCCGCCAATATATACTACTCTTAGAGGCTTGCAGACTAGTGTGTGGGGTGTGTAGCTACGTTATGGCCATGCTGGCCTAGTTTGTTGGCTTCCTGAAGCTTGTGAGCTATTTGATGTATTATCTTGATTTATACATGCTTTCAATTTTGGTATAGAGATCATGGTGCGCTTGGCGGCCCAATCACAACTTCTGTGCTAGTAGTTGTTTTGTTTATAGATATGTTGATAGGGGCCTTATTGGTCGAGGGCTTAGTTTTAAGCCGAGATATACTTGGTTGTTTTCTTGATTGCGTGTGGCTCCCATGCTCTACTAGCAAAAGGTTCAGTAGGGTCGGCTCAGGACTGAGTTTTGGCATTAGGAGCCAGTTGCTCCCCTTGAGTTTGGGGCGTGAAAAACTTGGTATCAGAATAACATCGTATCCTAGGGAGTCTGTAAGCCGTGTCTAGTAGAGTCTTGTTTATAAATGTGTTGTGCAGCATATTCGATAGGCAAAAAGATACCGGGCATGTTAGAATGGCTATCCTTCTTTTGCTCACCTCGTGTTGTAGAGCAGTATCTTAAGTGTTGAGGTTTCTGACTTATAATTGATATTTGTATGTAGTTAGAGATAACTGACACCAGATAGACCACAACTAGCCAAGGACTAGATACAATTCTAGGTGAGGTACCGACAAGGTACCACAGGTGGAGGTAGCCCATTGTGAGACCTAGGGGGAAATTTTCTCAGCCCCCTATAGGTTCTCCACCGCTTCAGGAACCTCCGAGGGCTACATGACCCGCAGCTTCATCAACAGTACCACGTCTAATTCCTCCTATTCCATCTGACCAGGATTTCAAGAGTGGAGTATGTATGTTAGCACATTCAGTAGCTGCACAGCGCCAGTCACTTGCGTCAGATGTAGCCAGACCTTCTGAAGGGCACGGAATTTCAAGAGTTCGTGAATTTCTTACCTTGAATCTTCTACAGTTTATAGGGACAGATCGTAGAGAGGACCCTCAACATTTTGTTGATCAGCTTCATAGGATCTTCAGAGTCATGCACAACTCAACGACTGAGTCAGTTGAGTTAGCAGCATTTCGATTACGCGATGTTGCAGTGTTGTGGTACGAAAGTTGGGAGAGATCTTGGGGAAAAGATGCAGCTCTACCCACTTGGGATAGCTTTACAGAAGCTTTCATAGATCATTAATTGCCTCGAGAGATTAGGGATGGCTGGGTAGATATTCGATTCATTGGCTAGATATGCACCAACATTTGTTGATGCGATGCATGACAGGGTGCGCAAATTTGTGGGAGAGCTTGACTCAGACTATATCGACGATTGTTGTACCTCTACACTAAATCATAATATGGATATCTCACAAATTTAGGCCTTTGCCCAAGGAATAGAGGATCGCTGACATCTACAGTATATGTGATAGGGAGATTGTTACTAGATACCCCGCCTCAAACTCACATGAGGGCATCCATCTCAAGAGATTTCTACTAAGTGCCCCGCCTCAACTCACTTATGAGCACCCATCTCTAACCATATCTGCTCGGTGCTTGGCATTATTTCCCATGGAGTACGTTACATTCATTCATTAAGGGATAAAAGTTTGCTACTAGAGACCCCGCCTCAACTCACGTGAGGGCATCCATCTCAACCCAACATTCATTCATTGGAAAGCTCAAAGATTGAAAGATGAGAATAGCCTTTCACCTAGGAACCCCATTTATTCATTAGAGTACAATTGAGGAGAACATTTCAATAGACTCAACATTCACTAACATTAACATATAGCTTCATCCATTCATTCATTCAAGTGTGTGTATATGAGAATAACCTTTCACATTAACACCTTCGCTCACAAGTGTTAATAGAGAGATTACATTCAATCCTAACATCATTAGCTTCTAAACATGACAATCTTTCATTAATTAAGATCACACAATGCTTTACATCACATTCATATATACAACATCATGATAATACTCCAATTACTCAACTATGCCTTTAAGTCCGTGATTACAATGTACATAGTAAGTAAACACCTCCACCTTTCAAGTGGATCAATATACAAAGTAAGTAAACACCTCCACCTTTCAAGCGGATCAATAGCTCAATCGCAACACTACTTCAACAAGTAAATTAGGTCAAATTGCCCTTTCAAGGCTATGATCACAAAACCTCAATTCACCAAGAATTCACCACAATTAGACATGGATAATGATACGAATTAATAATCTAAATCAATCTAAGAACAAATCCAATATCATTCATTCATAATCAATAAACCCACTTCATAAGGCCAAATTTAGGAATTGAGAGAAATCATGGATTCATAGAGTTTTTCATCTTAAAATCATAAATTAAACAAAAATCTAATCATACTTTATCAATTAAAAACGTTTGATGCAAGAACCGATGAGTTCCGATGAAAACCTAACTTTTTGGGATTCGAAAACTTCTTTGAATTAGCTCCTTGAATTGAAGATTAGACAAGGATCAAAGCCACCATAACTATTATATGGGAATCCACGAAATTCCCTTGAAAAATCTTAAAGAAACTGGAAGAATTTTACTTGAAAGCTTGGACTCTTCAAAGGAGTTATTTGGAGAGAAAGTAGTTTGGGAGGGAAGGGTTTCGATTTTGGGTCTTGACTTGTGGTGAGTTTATGACTTAGTTTAGGGACTTATTAAACCTATATTAGTCATTTAATTAAATACTAACCGACCTCCCTTAACCCCCCTTTAATAACTAATTAAAATACTAACCCCTAACTTAAACAAAAACTGCCAATAAACAGTCCCATCTACGGTTGGCCTTCCACGGACCGTAGATCAGTCTACTGGCCAGGGATGGGTTCCGTAGTTTGAGACTGAGGGTCCAAATGTTGCAGGCTCAAAAATAATCTAATTATGGAACCACAAGGTCCATCCATGGACCGTGGTATGGTCTACGGGGCGTCATATGGCTCCGTAGATCACCACCAAGATGGACAAACCATGCTGTCTAGGCAGCCTATGGGGACTGTTTTGGTGTCCTCCTCAAGGACCCCTCGGGTGGTATTTAAGGAGTCCTACCCGGTTGTTTAACCCCTACACATGATGTTCTAAGTGTGACAGTCACTTCTACATGTTTTAGCCCTCAAACAACACACCAATCTTCAACGACAAGGTCCTAGAATACATTAGTCCAAATGACTAGTTTCAGGACATTATAGTCGTTTCTTGACGTTTGAACTCAAATCTCTTTAAACTAAACTTCAAAAGCCATTTACCATCATTTAATCAAGTTACTAACTTCAAATAAACATGTGAGGCACTAGTTATTCCTATTTCATTTTAGGGTCATTACAATGGATGATGACATAATTCAAGTAATCAATTCATAATATTCATAATTCTATAACATTCTGCTAGATTAAATAAATACCCACATTTTAAGATACAATTTGAGAAATTAGGGTAATTCATGGATTATTAAGGAATTCAACTTAAAATCATATAAAATTGCCAATATATCTATAAACAAACATAATTGAATCATTTGAAACGAATTTGAAAGGAATCCATGAGATTGCAGTCAAACCCTAAGTTTTGGGTTTTCTAGTTTTGAAATTGGGGGTTTTGGAAGGGCTCTACGGGTTAAAGCTACCCATAGATGAAGAGCTACCATACATTAATGGAGTTTTCCCACGAATTTGAGAAGAAATAACTTTATTCCTCAACCCTAGCATCACTCTTCTTCTTCTTCTTCTTATTCTTCTTCTTTGGAATTCTTGAGAGAGAACTTTTGGAAAAGATGAACTCTTTTGGGTTTTAAGGAATAATGAACTAAATGGGGTGGGTAATGACGTAAACAACTTATATAGGTGAATTAAAACAATATAAATTGATCCCATTTAATAAATACCTAATTAGATATTTACCAAAGAACCCCTATCAAGGTAGCCCCTTCCTAGGCACCACGCCCATGTTCACGACCCGTCAAGGGCACCACGGCTTGTGGTGGTGCCCGTGGTCCCTTGATTAGTAGCCAGATCAACATGGCAAGACCCCCATGAATTCAAGGCAACCCCACGAGCCTTCCCACCATCCGGGGTCTTCACCACGAGCCGTGAAGTGGCTCGTGAAGGGGAGCCTTCCTTGGGCATTTTTGGGGAGCTCACTACCTCACCAACCAAGGGTAGCACAATGACTCATGGTGGCCACCACTGGTCGTATAGGACCTCGTGATCATGGTGGACAGTGGCTAGGCGCATTTTGACAGCCTTGGCCCCCTTACCATGGCCCTCACCCCATTTCCTTGGCCCTTGCCCTTAACCCTGGACGTGAACCCTCACGTATAGGCTCTAGTTTAACCTACTCATTTCTGAGGTGTTACATGATCTTCCCCTTGGGAACATTCATCCTCCAATGATGATCTAGATACCTTACGGAATTAAACACTCAAGACTAGCAACCCATCATGCATAAAACATTGAAATAATGCACAATTCAAACGAGGAAACATCAACTCCATGTCAACATACTCAATGCAACACTAGGAAGTAGGAACTACATCTAACAACCCATTATGCATGAAAACTTCAAAATTTCTAACATTCATTGGAAGAACCATCTTCTCCAACTCAAAGAATGCTCAACATAATATCATGAAGCAAATTATGCAAATTTTCTCAAAAGCTTACTAAAGCATATTCAACAATTCATCTCATGGAGCATATAGGCAACTCATACTAAATGCACAACAACATGAGGGACACATAAATCATAAAAACTCATTTTCTTACTAACATAAATTTCATCAAGAACATGCATAACATAAGGAGATCATGGAAACACACAAATCACACATGACTCCAAATTATGAAACAAATCACAAGGAACTCTTTCTCTCAAGCTAGAATAGGAATAGAAGAAAGAGATGAGAATATCAGAACTCAACAATCTTTCTATATAAGCATACCATCTCCCCCTTGGGAGTAAATCCCTAATAAGGCTAACATCGAAGTCTAATAAATAGCATAGGAAGATTAATAAAACATTTGCATCTAAAAGGAACTATCAACATACGGGTGCCTTCATGCGGAGAGACTCATTTGTCCTATCTAGACTAGACTGCATAGAAGTGACCATCATTTGGAGGAATGGGTTCCGAACCACTAAGAGAATCTTGATTGGCATCTCTCCCTTTTTTCCATGAGTGTCGGGCAATCTCTCTTATGGCCCTTCTTTCCATACCCAAAGCACTCATCCGTGTCGGCTAGGCACTTACCCACATGTTGTTTCCCACTTTTGGCACATGTATATCTCTCAAAAGAAGAACCTCCTCCATTTACTCCTTGAGATTTAGGATTGGACACCCTATCCTTGTTGTCCATTGGGGATTCTTGGTTGGAGGACCTCTTTTTGAACCTTGGTTGACCTTGTTCATGGAGCTAACTCTTTTTACCTCTCTATTCTTTCTCTTGAGTTTTGACTCCTCAATTTGTTGAGCATACACCATAGAGATATTCATGTCATTATGGAGCATTGTCGTACGTCATTCTTCTCCAACTCAGTTGGACACACATGTCAAAAATCTACTCATCTCATCTCTCGGATCCACCACCATAAATGAAGCGTACTTGGATAATTGGGTAAATTTAAAGGCATACTCGTTAACACTGATGCTCCCTTGCCTAATGTTGATTAATTCTTCCACCTTATCTTCCTTCAGCTATCGGGGAAATAACCTATCAAGGAATGCTTTCTTAAACACCTTCCAATCTATGAGACCACTCCTACCGGCCTATTTTTCTTCCATTTAGTATACCAAACTTGAGTAACCCCCTTCAATTGGTAAGCGGCTAGCTCTGCTATCTCTACCGAAGTCACCCTCATGGCATCAAGTATTTTCTAAACCTCATTTACAAATTCTTGAGGATCCTCTCCCATTTGGGAACCAAGAAACACGGGAGGGTTCATTCAAGCAAAATCCTTCAATCTAGAAACCGTTGAATTCAAATTAGGGTTCACATGAGTCCCAACATCCCTGTTGTCTTGGGCCGTCATAGCTTGGGCTTGAGTTGTCACGGATTGAGCCAACATTAGAAGAGCTGACCTAACCTCCACTTCCGACATAGCCGAAGGATTAATCGGAGCTTGATTAGCTTGATTAACTTGAGGAGCTTCTTCATTGACATTGTAACCCTCCATTCTTCTTGCATTATACCTTCGTGTATTCATTTCCTGAAGACACAAGAGAACGGTTAGGAGAGGGATTTTAGAGAGATAAACTCTATGGCACGACTTAAGAGTAATGAAAGAAGTATAGCTTCCTAACATCTTATAGCCTCTTATTCATAAATGTGGCGCATTTCACAATACAAAAAAGACTGTACTAGAAGTTCCTTATGAGGCATCATCCTAGAATCATTCTAATCCTTGTGCTCTGATACCAAGTTTTTCACAACCCAGGGATACACCATAGAAGTAACATGGCGTACTTGATCCCGAATGGGTCTCATAAAAGCCCTTAGCATATCATCACATAAGATAAAAGAAATGATGCAGAAATTTTAAAACATTATCCATACAATCAATTCTTTTATAAAAAAAAAGTGGAAGTCTAACTTATCTCAATAAGTCATCTAATACAATCTTTGAATCAAAAATAGGGTCACAACCATCTCAACATAAATCCAAAAATGGAATTAATAAAAAGAAACTACTAATGACCCAGATGTCCTCGAATCATGAGGACTCACCATAAACTAGGAGAATAGGTGATCCAAGCTTAATCCAATAGCAGACCACCTTAAGAACTGGAACCTACACTTTGTGAAAAATGTAGAAAAATATGGGTCATTACAAAAATGCACTAAGTATGATAGCCATGCACAAAATCATGCTAAAAAGGACATTATAGTTGAAAAGCATGCACTTTACCATGTTTGAGCATCATCATACACTTTTAGTTTAAAAGCATAAGTCACAAGCATATTAAACACTCATAAGTAACCCTAAGTTATACTTGTGCAATACATAGATAAAGATCCCATAATCCCATCTATACTAAGTACCACTTTTAGGTCACCATAATCATACTTACCATTCTTTGATCTCATCCTTGGTACATACTCATAGACTAGGAACATTAACATTTAATAAGTCATATCAAGGAAAGCAACACATAGCAACAACCCAAGTTAAGCATTCATCATTAAATTTAGCCTTATATGAACATTCTAAATAGCATCATCATAAGCATATTCATTTCATAAAACATTGTAACATAAAGGAACACACCATGACTACTCTCAAAGCCTAGTTGTGCAATGCATGGATGAAGTCCCATACCCCCCCCACACACTAAGTAGTGCATTCTTGAGAAGCCATAGTTCATTATCATTCATTTTGGGGTTAATCCTTAATCGACATAGGCCATGTGAGAAAATCATGGAATTCGGTGTTACCCATATCGAAAAGGGTGGTGTACTTGCCTAATGTAGGACCAGTGACATTTAGCTTAGGTGGATCCACTAGCTAATAACCTATGAGGGCACATAGTTTATGGGATAAAGAGATTTCTCCTAGATACCACGCTTCAACTCACGTATGGGCATGCATCTCAAGAGATTGCTACTAGATATCCTGTCTCAACTTGCGTATGAATATCCATCTCAATAAATATTCACTCGGTGCGTAGCATTATTCCCCACAGAGTACTTAACATTTCATAACTTAAGTTCAACATTTTGGGAGAAATGGGATACACAGATTGCTACTAGATACCCCGCCTCAACTCACGTATGAGTATCCATCTCAAGAGATTGTTACTTGAAACCTCCCCCCCCCCTCAACTCATAAATGAGTTTACATCTCTATCAATATCCATCTCAACCTAAAATTCATTCATATGAAAGCTCAAAGATTCAATAGGTGAGAATATACTTTCATCTTAAGAATCCCCATACTGTGAGAAAACCTCCCACAACATGTCATTATCATTCATAAGTGTATAATCGAGAATAACCTTTCAATCAACACAACATCATTATCATAATCGTTGAACTTCATTTATATGTGTGTAGTGAGAATAACCTTTCAACAACACCACCACAACATCATAGTCATAATCATATTACTTTCAAACTATTCATAAAGCATGTACATAAACATTATGATCATACATAATTCTCTTAATTAGCCCTTCAAGGACCATGTAATCATAATTCACCAACACATCAAGAATTACTACATTAGACATGGATGATGACATAATTCAAGTAATCAATTCATAATATTCATAATTCTATAATATTCTACTAAATATAAATAAATACCCACACTTTAAGATCCAATTTGAGAAATTAGCGTAGCTCATGGATTCTTGAGGAATTCAACTTAAAATCATATAAAATCATCAATATATCCATAAATAAACATATTTGAATTAGTTAAAAAGAATTTGAAAGGAATCCATGCGATTGAAGTCAAACCTTAATTTTTGGGTTTTCTAGTTTTGAATTGGGGGATTTTGGAAGGGCTCTATGGGTGAAAGCTACCCATAGATGAAGAGCTACCATACCTTCATGGATTTTTCCCACGAATTTGAGAAGAAAAAGCTTGATTCCTCAAACCTAGTTTAACCCTTTTTCTTCTTCTTCTTTGGAATTTTAGAGAGGGAACTTTTGGGGAAGATGGACTCTTTTGGTTTTTATTTTGGGTTTTTAGGAATAATGAAGTAAATGGGGCTGTTAATGACTTAAAAAATACTTATACAGGTGAATTAAAATAAAATAAATCGACCTCATTTAATAACTACCTCATTAGAAATTTACCAAAGAACCCCTAACAAGGAAGCCCCTTCCCAGGCACCACGCCCATGTTCAGACCCGTAAAGGGCACCACAGCTCATGATAGTGAATGTGGTCCCTTTACCAGTATCCATCTCAACTTGGAAAGACCCCCATGAAGTGAAGGCAACCCCACGAGCCTTCCTATGATCTGTGGTTTTCACCACAAACCTTGAAGTGGCTCATGAAGAGGAGCCTTCCTTGGGCAGCTTTGGGGAGCTCACTGCCTCACAAACCACGGGTGGCACCATGAATCGTGGTGGCACACACGGGTCATGAAGGCCCTCGTGGTCATGGTGGGCTGTGGCTAGGTGCATTTTTGCAGCCTTGGCCCCCTTACCATGGCCCTCACCTAATTTCCCTGGCCCTTGCCCTTAACCCTTGACGTTAACCCTCACGTTTAGGCTCTAGTTTAACCTAATAATTTTTGAGGAGTTACAGTGGTACTCGGTGATACGCTTAATGTGAAACGCATACTTGAATGAGCTCGCCAACTGAGCTTCAAACATCTCAAACCTAGAGCAAGAGAAAGGGGAACTTAAGAGTAGTGGGCGATTTGCCTAATATGATCGGCGAGCCTGACTTATGTTGCCCAACACGTCAAACATTGGTTTCTTCACCCAATTTTTGAAATATTATAAATAGCCCAAAGTGGAGAAAAAGAGGAAGAAATTCTTAAGTCTTGACAAATAATTAGAGAGAGAAACACTTTCTAGCTTTTGGAGTTTTTCAACTTTATTCTTTAAAATGAAAAATTGAAGCTGAGTTCAAAGTCGGTTTACTTGAAATTGCTGAATTTCATGTTACCCATGGTAACTTTCAGGAAAGGTATAACTTTGTTACCCTTCATGATGAGGGGAAAAAACACCAAGATCTATGGGTGCAATTATGAGGTTGTGTGTTGATTTAATGAGTGGGTATTGTTTTATGCTTTGTTTTGATGTTGTTCATACATTGATTTGGGCTAATTAGCATAGGGTTAACTTATGGGTTAAGGTTTCAAACTTAGTTCCTACTTCGGATCTACGACTGATGCTACAACGAGATTGACTATAGTGGATAATTAGTCCTATACTTGTAATTTAGGTTGGGTATTTGTAACTTGCTTGAAATACATGTAATTGGTAAGTTATAGCTGCATAAGAAAAGAGAATAGTATAAGGTTTGGGTTGTTCAATATAGCACATTGATGAGGTCGAATGGAGGTTCTATGAAATGATGCGATGAGATCGAAAGAAGATTTGTCTCGTTGAAGATGACCCAACCTATCCATGAATGTGCATCACTTTAGAGTAGAAAAATAACCTCTATATGACATTGATTTCCAATCACCGCACCCCTAGATTATGTGTTGCTTATTAGAATTTCTAAAATCTTAGTTTCATTGAAACTATCGATAACCAATTCTCTTTATTAAATTTGGTTGAATCAACCACTCGCCTATTTTATTGCTGCAAATGAATGAATTTACATTCCAAATTTTCTATAAAATTACTAGCCCTCTATCAATCTCTATAAGATTGGACCCCAACTCTTCATTAGCTATTTTTGTTGAGTACGACTGCTTAATCTTTTGATTTGTTTTAAAGAGTAGTTTGGGTGTTATCAAAAATGTTGTCGATGTCGGAGGATGTTGGATAGACATTCCATTTGAGAAATATATTAGTTTGTAAATTTGTTTACTTTTAGTAGATTGTTGCTTGGTGTTGTGGTTTGCTGATTTGCAGGTTTAGGACACGAGTGACCAATGTACTGACGACAATATTCACTATGGGAAGAAATTGCAAACATGGGTTATTTGAATGAAATGAATGTGAACAACATTCAAAGGGTAGTGTTTCAGGTAACCGCAACAATGCTAAAATTTCTCCAATTATGAGGACTTTTTGGGGGTTTAGCTCTTGAGGATCCAATGAACACATTTGGAATTTTTTTGAGGTGTGTGGGTCGTTTGTGTTCAAAAACATCTCATAAGAGTTCGTGAGGTTGAGGTTATTCCTGTTCTCTTTGATCGGTGAAGCTAAAAGATGGTTGGTGGAACTGCCAAATGACTCTATCACTTCTTTGTAGAAGTTGAGTGAAGCTTTTTTTGAGAGATTCCTTTCCCCCGTGAAGTTGGTTAAACTTAAAACCTAGATCCAAAATTTTAAGCGAATTGGAGGTGAACCTCTACATGAGACTTTGTTGCGGATCAATAAACGACTCTTGCTATGTCCAACACATGATGTTCTAGCTAATTTGTTGTTGCAATACTTCTAATACAACCTTGATTCACTCAATAATGGTGAGGTTGATCAGTTGGCCCAAGGAGGATTAATGGGACAATCGTATGAAGTAGCAACATTGTTAGTAAACGACATGAGAAAGGTTAACCGAGCATGGCATGCTAGAGAAGACACAATGTCTATTCTACTATTGATCATGAGCAAATAACATTTCGAGAAGGATAATGAACAAGATTTAAACATTTCAAAAATGATTACCCAACTTAATTTGTTATATAAACATATCATGGAAGGTGGACTTAAATTAGTGAATGTGGTTGGAACAAGTTCTAGGAAGTACCTAGATTACGCAAAACTTGAAGCATTATAAAATGAAGAAGTTCAATACTTGGGAAACCAAATGGGAAGTTCTCAACCAAAGTACCAATGACAAGGTGGGAACCAAGGTTCGATAAAGGAGTGAGATAGTTGTTGGAAAGATTGGAGAGGTTGAAATGGAAGAGACAGGGAGGCTGACAATGATAAATAAATCCCTTCCCATGATACTCCATGACCAAAAGAACCAACTGGTCTTGAAGGAAACCAAACCAAGTAAACGCTCACAAGGATCTTTAACAAGGTTAGAGGATCTGACAAAGTGTACAAAAAAATTAAAATGACTTTTGCACCTAATCTCAAATAGTGACCTCTCGTTTGGTGTCTATCAAATAGTTGGAAACTAAAATCTGCCAGATCTTCACTTATTTCACTCCAAGGCAAAAGGAACGTTTCCTAGTGACACCGTCCCAAATCCAAAAAATGAATGTTAATGAAATTAGAACCATGTCGTGCCACAAAATAAAATAAGGCGTGTCTTGGAAAGAAACCAAAGTCTTTACTTTTATTTAATTTCTTTCAATAACGTACTTGTGAGTGCATGTTGAAAAGAAGACAATGTGTTGCAAGGGAAACAATTGGCGATTCCAAAGCCATAATAGTGATCCACCAAAGGGATTGTGCGGACTCATTATTTTTCGCCTTTTGAGCTAGAAAATGCTGAAAAGTGTACAATCCATTTAGGTTATCAGAGCTCCAAAAGGCGATCCACCAAAGTACATTATGTGGGCTCCATCGAGTATGTTGAATTAGTATTCAGATTTTATTTTTTTTTAGTCTTCTTCGGCAAGTTTCAGCTCCAGTTGGCGATGCATCGAATGCACTCGGCGATGTTATTTGTGACCGCCGAACATGCCTAGAATAAAAAGTCAAAGGGTCTTTTTAATTTTATAAAGGAAAACCATTTTCCATCTTTAAGACCCATTTTTTCCTTGCACTTGGAATAGCATATTTGAGTGTGTGAGTATCCCTTTTATGTGATTATTGAGTGCATTATCTTTCTAGATCAGTCGACCCAAACTGTAACCTCCCATGTTCTCCCATTTTGCTTCTCTTTGATGTTGGTTTTCCACTTCTATTTTATGATTTTAGCTTAAAAGTGGGTTTTGTGTATGGACGAAAGGTCATTTGATGTTTGTTGTTTGTTAATTTTGTTGGGTAGTGCTACATTGTTGATATTGAATGATGCCCATGTGTTAGATAGTTGAAGTTGTGCCTAAATTTATAAACTTGAATGTATTGGGTGATTGTTGAAATTGAATGCTAAATTTTGTAGGGTCTTACATAAATTCTATAAGGGTGAAGTCTTATTATCAGAGGGTTAACCCGATTGCATGATTTTGTCCCACGATAGATAGTGAATACTTACTTAAAGGGTAAATCGTCAATTTGAGCAATTCTTTGTGATATTTGGGGGAAAGTCTAACTGCCCATAGATAGATTAGCATGTGGGTAGATTGAAAAGTTGATGAAGAACTTGATTGCGTATATTGGTTTAATCTCTGAAACTAGGAACTAAGTTGAACACCACCTATTTGGTGAGCTTATCGAAGACCGCTAAGGCAGTTAGGCAAATCTCTAAGTAAGCCCCAACTCGCCTTTTTAAGTAAATATGTGACTTTAGGTACTGTTCCATTCAGCAAAATTGTCTTAGTCCGCTGAACCCACTGAGTGAATCACCAAGTGGGAGTGGACATCATCTTTCATTCATGTTTCTTTACATTTTGCACTATCATTTTGGGCGAACTTATCTTAGCTCACTGAAACAAACTTGGTGACTCGCTGAGTTGGAATTGACTCCACCCATTATGCCTGAGTTCTGTGACATTTGATATTTTCAAAATTAGGTGAACTCATCAAAGCTTGCCTAATCTACTTGGCGAATCGCCTTTCCATTTGGCGAGCCTCAGAACAAATTTTTAACTATGTTTTTAATTGAGTTTGATTTCCGCTAACCTTCATCAATTCTAAGTTTGAATTATTCTACTTTGCAGATATGTCTAAAACAAAGGGTAAGTAGGTAGTCTCTTCAAATACATAGTCAAATAGGGACTTCTCTCCTCCTTTCCATCCTTTTAAAAGGCATAGGTGCATCACCATCAACGAGCCATATGAGTACCCTAGAAAACAGTCCACTCCATGTTCTCCTATGAGTATGGGTAAGAGACCAAGGAAACATATATCCACAAAAATGATGGATATTCGGTCCAAATTGGTATCACCTCCTCAAGATCAAGCCACTGCTTCTCGAGTTCTACCTATAATAGCTCGAAGGGCCCTTAATAGACTCAAGGTTGATCGAGACCAGACAATCTTAAGGAACGGAGGCTCTCCACTAATGGAGTAATGATTGATTACCAGGCCATATGGGTGACTATTAAGTTCCACTAGTTCAAATTGTTTACAAGACTCAGACAACCATTTGTGCCAAAATGGGTAAGAAAATTGTACAATGCTTACACAAAGGCCCTACCTAAGAAGAAGAAGGGCACATTTAAGGAGCCCTTAGAGTAAGTGGTGTTATGTGGCAAGAGAGTGCAATGTTATTCCGATGTTATAAATGATATTCTTGGTTCGTAAATCAACAAAATAGATAGATTAAAGGTCGAATGACATAAGTCCATTGAATGTACAAGTATGTAATATAGTTGAATAACAAGTAACTGAAATAAAGCACTGCTATAGATAACAATGTACTTAAGCTGAATGTAAAGAAATAAAGGAGTTAAATCACTTAATGCTTTACAAAATTCTTTCTCATCTCTGCACTCAACATAATAAGTGATATATATATATATACACACTTTAACTTTATTGAGAGATTTTCTAATCGATAACCATCACTATGAGATACGTGATGCTACAACGTCTCTCCCACGCAGCCAGAACTGTCATATACCTTGTCAGGGTGTAGATTACCTCAACTAACGGGATCCACTAAGTTATGCTTAAAAATCAATAAGGAATCATCTAAAAAGTATAACCCTTTACCCCTATTTGAATACATGGGTTATGAGGACTTTGAGGGGTCTGAGGTCATCCCCATATCATTGCTCAATACTACTCTCAATAATATATACTTATGCTCATATGTTGAAAAACATAAATCTTCCTCTGGTTTGATATATTTGTTCAAACTATCCTCTAAAAAGAGGTAACTACTCTTGCAATATCTTTTGTAATCATAACTTATATAGAAATCTAGGTTTCTCTTTTATCAATGTAAAAATTGATGCTTTTGTGTGATACATAGTCCCCTTATACTCTTACTCAATTCATACTTGAAAAATCTTTCTCAAAAACATATAAAAATCATTTTTTAATATGATCATTGATGACTCGGGAAGACATATTGCATAAACATTGATGGTATATCTTGATACCGTACTGTTCATACATTGATGGCATACTCGATTTTCATACTAATAATGTTTTAGAGACTCTTTCTTAAAACTGATCTTTACTTCCTCAAAAACTCAATTTAAAACTCATGTGTTTGCTTTAAAAAGCTTTTTCCAAATTTATAACTCAAATCATAGGGTTCATCTAAAATTATGGACATGAATGACTTAACTCAGGGATCTTAATAGCAATAAGGACAGTCAGTACTTAGAACTCAAGACTCAAAAACTCAAGGACTCAAGAACTCAAAACTTATAACTCAATAATATTTCTCCTCTCAAAAATACTCAATGCATAGGGTTCATGCTGAAATATAGACATTAATGACTGAGCTGAAGAATTTTAATGCAAAACATATAACAATTCAATAACAAGGAATAAAATTTCAAAAACCAACATGAACTCAAGAACTCAAATCAACTTGTCTCAAGAATACCTTGTAGTAACTTAATATTAAATATAAATTTATATATTGATCCGGAATATATTAAATTCATGAATATATTAGTCCAAATAAATATTATGGCTAAATATAATTTAGTTAATTATTTAAATCTAATAAATATAGATTTATTTAAAGCTCGCTCCATAAAGCCCATATGACATGTCACTTAAATCCGATTGGCCGAAGGGAATCCTATTCCTATCACAACTCCTTTGTTTTAAAAATTATAAAAAGGGGTCCTCATAATTCAAAAATGGAACCATGAATTCGAACAAGAAGCTAGAGAAACCTAGTGGATCAAATGCCGAAATTTCTCTACAAGTTCAAGAATTCAAGGATTCAAGAATTGAAGAATTCAAGTGTTCAAGTTCAAGATTTGAAGAAGTCAAGATGGAGTTCAAGATCAAGTTCAAGAACGATCAAGATCAAGACCTCCGGATTCAAGATCAAGCTCGAAGCCCTTGAATTCAAATAGAAAGTCAAGCTCAAGATAAAGTTCAAGTCAAGATCAAGTCCAAGTCCAACTTCATGATCAAGATCAAGATCAAGATAAATCCCAAGTTCAAGATCAAGCTCAATAGCCCTTGAATTATATTTTAAAAGGTGAACTCAAAGGAATCATAGAGATTGTAACACTCACACTTTAAATAATTAATACGATTATTGCTATAATTTTCCATTCTTGATTATTATTTTCTAGATGCAAATTTTATTGTCTACAAATTCTAGCACGCCCAGTGGGACAATCTCTACCTCTCACTCAACTTTTCAAGCATCAAATAATATCAAAATGACTTGCACTATAGAAGAATGACTAGAAAGATTGACTAAAGCAATTGAAGGCCTGACAAAGTTTGCTCACGAACAAGATGCTAAACTTTACAAGCTAACAAATAATATGGATAACATGATCGAAAGAAGATGGAATCAAGAATATTTGAAGCTTCTTAAAATTCAAGACGAAGGAGAGTCTTGCATAAAGCAAACAAAGATCAAAGAGATTCATCTCTCCACTGGAGGTTTGATTCCCAATTATCAATTGAAGGAATTTATCATAGAGGCTATCAAAGACAAGTCTGAGTCCCCATACACATTTTCTTCTACATATACAAAGCCATATACACAAAATATTGATAACTTTAAAATGCCCGAGGGTTATCAACCTCCTAAGCTTCAACAATTTGATGGCAAAGGAAATCCCAAACATCATATAGCGCACTTTATCGAAATTTGCAATGAATATAGGACATATGGTGATTATCTCGTGAAAGAGTTCGTTCGATATCTCAAAGAAAATGCCTTTGATTGGTACACAGATCTCAAACCAAATTCTATAGATTGTTGGGAGAAGTTAGAGAGAGGGTTCATCAATCGTTTCTATAGCCGATGACGCGTCATTAGTATGATTAAACTTACAAATGCTCGTCAAGGTGAAGATGAGCTAGTTGTTGACTTTATCAATCTCTGGAGAAATTTGAGCCTCAACTGCAAAGATCATCTTAGTGAAACTTCTTGCATTGAAATATGCATCGAAGGCATGGATTATAGTCTTTACTACATCTTGCAAGGATTAAAGCCCAATACATTCAAAGAGTTGGCAACTCATGCACATGACATGGAATTAGGCTTGACTTTAAGAGAAGATCAACGATCTCCTGTCTATGAACCTCATGAAGATATAGAAGAACTCAAAAGTCTGGGCAAGTCTACATCTGAAGATGACTTTGAAGAGTAAATTTATATCTAAACTCTCCTAGGCGCATGAGGCTAAACTGCATATCACAAAACTCTTCAAATTTGAGCTAAATATTCAAGTTCAAGCGCTCCTAGACGCATAGGCTAAACTGTATATCACTAATCTCTTAAAATTTGATCTAAATCTTCAAGCTGAAATGCTCCTTGAAACACGAGCTTAAACTGTATGTCACCTAAATCTTGAAGTTTGAGTTAAATCTTCAATTTGAAATGCTTCTTGAAACGCGAGCTTAAACTATATATAACAAAGCTCTTCAAATTTGAGTTAAATCTTCAAGTTAAAATGCTCCTTCAGACACGAGCCTAAATTGTATATCATAAAATTCTTTTAATTTCATCTAAATCTTCAAGTTAAAATGCTCCTTGAGACACGAGCCTAAACTATATATTATAAAGCTCTTTAAATTTAAGCTAAATCTTCAAGTTAAAATGCTCGTTAAGGTACGAGCCTAAATTGCATGTCACTCTTGGCCCACAAGAGTATAAACTGTATACGGCACAACATCAAAAAAAACCACTCACTCCCCAGAACTATATTGTGACTTGATCCTCTTCATTGAGGTACGTAGGCACTTAGAACCATATTCTAAGTTCAGTTGCATGAGTGTTAAAAACTAAATGTTCCCACTTGATTTGTCACATGAAACTTAAAGCTAGGAGTAATCTTTCATAAAGCTTCATACTTGCACCAAATGGGGGTGACTCGATGGGAACAAACCCTTGTGAATAAAAATTGTTTCAAGATGAAGTCTTCAAAATCTCCAAATATGCAAGTTGAGGTCTTTAAATTCTTCAAATTTAATCTTTGAAAGATAAAATATCTCGACAAGACTTGAAGAAGGGGGCATTTGTAGTCACTTAAATTTTATTATATATAAATTTATAAAGTAATTCGGATTATATTAAATTCATGAATACATTAGTCCAAATAAATATTATGGATTAATATAATTGAGTTAATTATTTAAATCTAATAAATATAGATTTATTTAATGCCCGATCCACAAAGCCCATATGACATGTCACTTAAATCTGATTGGCCGAAGGGGAATCCTATTCCTATCACAACTCCTCTATTTTATAACTATAAATAGGGTCCTCATAATTCAGAAAAGGAACCAAGAATTCGAACAAGAAGCTAGAGAAAGCTCGGGGATCAAAAGCTGCAATTTCTCTACAAGTTCAAGAATTCGAGGATTCAAGAATTGAAGAATTCAACTATTCAAGTTCAAGATTTGAAGAAGTAAAGATCGAGTTCAAGATCAAGTTCAAGAACGATCAAGATCAAGACCACCAGATTCAAGATCAATCTCGAAGCCCTTGAATTCAACTAGAAAGTGAAGATCAAGATAACGTTCAAGTCTAGATCAAGTTCAAGTCCTCAAAGTCATGCAATATTCATATAGAGGTCAAATCTAAATCATCCTAGTTCGAGAAATATGTCACTAATGGCCCTCGAATCATGGATAAATCTCAGGAGAGTAGAATCAAGGGAGGAACAGAATTGTACCCGCAATCTTGATGAATAACATTATGTTTCTTCATTTTTTTATGATTGTAATTTATTTTCTGTCACTTAAAAATTTGTTGCAAACATATCCAAATCATTGATTCGAAAGTAGATGTAGGGCATGTGGAAGAACTAGTCCAACACTATGATAGCCTTACATACGTGGAAGAACAAGTTTCTTGAAGAATATTTAAGAACAACTTGATTAGAAGCCTTGAAACCTTAACTTGAAGGAAGAAAATCAAGAAAACCTTTCTTGAATTGGTTTCTTGAAACTCTATAGCCAAGAAATATGATTTTCATTAGTGATTCACAGTTGTATGGAGGAATTTTAGTTGTAAAGAATGAAGTTCTTGGAGAAAGACTTACATTGAAGAAGAATCTTGAAAAAGATCGATTTTTTGTTATGATTTTATCTTAGAGGGTGAGAGAGAAGGGAATGATGGACTAATAAATGAAAATCTGATTGTTTTGGGTCTTAAATTAGTCTACAAATTCTTTTAGGGGTTTATTAGATGTAAAAAGATAAAAAAGACCCTTTTAAATGTTTTCCCATCGGCTAATTTGTAATAACACTGTATCAGGTTACTAAAATGGTCATAACTTTTTCCTTAAACCTTGGATGGATACGAAATTGGTGGTGTTGAAAGAGGATTCAAATACCTATAATTTTATAGGTTAGGTGGCACGTAACTCTTTATATTTGAAGAGATATAGTAGTTTGAAGTTGAACCAAAGAGAATCTTACATCAAAACTTAATCGGTTAGGAAACTTTCAACTCAACTTTGTGCTAGAAGATTCTACTGACTTTAATTGATATTCAAAATCATTCACAAACTAAACAATTTGCCTTTACATATATGGGAAATTTAAGAATCACCTGGTACAATCTTATTCACAAATAAAGAATTGTTCGGATCTTAACTTACAAATTTTTGGGGTGTCAAAGTACTCACCTCTTGCTTCTACATTTGTGTAGGTTATGAGCCCAGATCTTCATGATTCTCTCTCTTATCTTTTTGTTTGAGGATTCATATGTATATTTGTGAGGCAGTTGATTGTCATCTCAGTATACCTTTATAGTCCTATTTGTGATCTTGTCCTACTTTAGAGACAACATCATTTGAGACTTCTTTATTTCTCTCAAAATGTATTGCAATACATTAGAGTCTTGAACACATGACAACCATGTTTTGGGGGATTTAATTAAGTTGAATTTGTTATCCGCGTTGTTAATTATTATTAAATTTTCAGTCTTATTTTAATTCCGCATTTTATTATATTTGGTTTTGATTTTTTTGGCTAACTTGTCTTGGTGGGATAAGACTAGTGTCATCACATCCATTTTTCGGTCGTGACACTTTAGATTCAATCAAAGTGAGTACACATATTGAAACTTCATAGTTGAAAATAAAATAATAGACAAGAACTAAATTGAAAAGTATAAATAGATAGAGAAGATTGTGTGAAGAATTAAATTTGAACTTTCATATTTAAATTCACAACGGTTAAAATTATTTCATAATTATATTATTAATGCTACCTTATTAATGATTATAACTCAACTTTAAATTCATAACACTACACTTGTTTTTTAATAATTTCACTTTATTTGACTAAATGAATGATGAAAGTTGGAAATGAAATAATATGCAAAACTAATTAGAAATATAGACAGACAGAGAAAATTATGTGTAAATAAAAATTTTAACTTTCAAATTGTAAATTTTAAATTCATAATGGTTAGCGTTGTTTCAAAATTAAATGGATAACACTACACTAAATGATTAAAATTCAACTTTTAAATTTGATTCATGTTGGAAAATTTAACTTAAAAAACACAAATTACTAGCCCACAAACCCAGTCCATATAATGCTCATGACTCAAATCCGACCTGCCTCTAGTAGCTCGATTTCTAGAGATAGGTGGATCATGGTATGGGTCCAACAACGTCTCTAATGCCCCGAACCGGCGATGGACCTACTTATTTATAATTGCTCGGCCAAAAATTTGTGCCCGCTTGCAAAAATGGCTAATGGATCGAGTTGGCCAGGACCAATATAGCCTTACTTATTATCATAAATAGGTGAAGCCAAAGATAATTTTATTTTTAGCTATTATGTTGTCATAGAAAATAGTTAAATTATTCGGCTATAAATATTTAATCATCACTATTTAAACATTGCATATTTTGTGCCAAAACTACGTTGTCACCAAATAACAAATTGATTAGAGACAATAAAATGATTGTCACTAATGGCTTATATTATTAGTGAGAAAAACCAAGGTCACTAATAAACATAAAATATATGGCTAAAGGTTACAACCTTTAACTACGATATCTAATATTTTGCTAATGTAACAATTTTTTTTTTTGTGACGAAACTTTTTTGTATAAAAAATATTACTAATTTTAAGACAAAAAATAATTTGTCACAAATGTGATGCATAATTATTGACAATATAATGTGTCACTTAATTTCAAATTTGTCGCTAATGATTCTTAATAAATGGCGTCAAATTATGTTTTGGTAGGAAACTTTAGTGGACAAAACTTCACTACGAAATTATAAGCTTTGTCACTGTAAGTATGTTGCCCATGCATTTAAACACGAAATTAATTTTTTTCACAAAAGATGAATAATTAGTGATGATTTTTGTATCGTTACTAGTAATTTCGTAGCTAAATATCACATTTCTTGTAGTGGCTCACCACCACTTCGAACTTTAAATGACAAAGCAACTAGCCACGACCGGGAGTAGAAAGATATTCAGACCCTACATTAGTTAGACATTGTAGCCACAAGTATGCATTAGTACATAGAATACACTAGGTATCAGGGATATGCAATAAAACATAAAAGATGATCTTAAGGGGAAATGAAGAAAAACATGATATGCATGACCAAACAAAAATGTAGTAAAAACCAATAAAGAAAAATCATAAACAAGGAACTTGGTCAACATATCTTAAAATCGTATAGAAAACTTCATAAACCTTTAATAATAACTTAGTTTGTTTCGTGGGATATTTATTATTAAAATATATAGACCACGTGAACTATAACATAGAATATTATGTCTTACTCCCACACTGAAGAGAGATGTCCTTGCTTTCCATAGCAAGGACATTAAACTTCTAGCTTAGTTCGATTCCCTAGCCATATCTTTCTAAGTTAAAATCTACGGGGATAAGTAGTTAGTGTTAGACCTGGATTCGAAAAAGGGCAACATAGTAGTTTTCAGGAATTTCGGGTGCTAGCCACAGGGGCTAACCAAGGCTTGTGGATAGGACCACAGACCGTGGACTAGGCACCCTAATTGTTCAGAAGCCACGAAACCACAACATGACCAACAAATCGTCGGTAAGAACGTCGTTTAGGGTTGAGGGCCTGTGGTTCCAAGGCCCCAAAATCACCATTCTTAGCATAGACGACGGTAGTGTAGGACGGAGCATCGGTTAGTCCACGGTCCGTCGTTAGTGGTCCGTTGGTGGTGGGTTCGGCAGTTATTTCAGGAGTAGTTGGGTCTTTTCCTAATTATTTCATCTCTATACTACACCATTTTACCTTTCACTAAGACCCCTATATAAGTTATTCCAACACCTAAATTAGTTCATTCAATGCATTCTCTTCAAATTCACCAAAAAGAAGAACTCTAAAATATTTCTCTCTCTAGAAAGCTTGAGGAAGAAGGATTCAACCTAGGGTTTCAAGTCAAGTGTCAATTCTTCCATTGAAGATAAGCAATTGGCTTCAAGGTATTATAGTTTTCATCCATGAATTTCTTTCAATTCATGGAGTTCCAATATTCCTCTATTTTCAAAGTTAGAAATCCCCAATTGAGTTAGGGTTTCCATCAATTATCAGGGGTTCTCTTGATTATTGATTTAAATGATTGAAATATGATCTCTTATGCATGAATTAATGAAAAATATGATTTTATGATGATTTTCCTTTGAACCCATGTAATTCTCATCTTTTCCAAACTACGATCATATGATGTGGGTTGATTATGATGGAAACATTTTATGAAAACAAGCACATATTAATAGAATTACATCAATTGTGATGAAATCCATATCTAACCCATTTTTCTAAATATTGATGATTGGAAGTGGGCTGTGAACTTGAAAGGTAAATTATGGAATTATGCATGTTCTTATGAAATTTATGCAAATGTTTTAACGATGCTTTGAGAGTAAAGTATCAATGATGATGTTGTTGTAGTGTTGTTTAAAGGACTTCTCATATACACATGAAAGCTTGATGTGAAAGGTTTTCTCACATAATTAGAATCTAAGGTTGATAGGTCTTCTCACCTAATTGAATCAAAGTTTAAGATTTATCCTAATGAAACTTATCTTGGACTAGTTATTGAATGATATGTTTCCATCGATAATGACTTACCTTGGATTGGCAAGATAACGTGCCCTTCCATGGATAATTAGAACAAGTAAGAAATGACTATTCCATGGAATTTATGATTACCACCGAGAGGATATTGAGATGGAAGCTCTCCCGTAAGTAGAGACCGGGTTTCTAGAAGCGATATCCTTATCCCTTACCTATGTGCCCCCATAGGATGATTGTCTAGATTGACATTAGCTAGTGGATTCACCTAAGCTAGAAGTTCATGGTCCTTACCTTGGAAAGTAGGACAACCCTTTTCGGTCTAGGAGACACTGGGGGATCATGTTATAGCTCACATGCTCTCTATGTTTGTTAAGGCTAATTCCTACATAATAATGAACTAAGCTTACTTCAAGAAGTATCTCATATGTTTTCAAAGGTTTTAAGGATGTTAGCTTGCATTGACCATATTAAATGACTTATGTTTTCTAATCATATTATATGTTATTTTAGCCTGGTCAATATCTTGTCATGAAATGCCCTCTTTTAGCATGATTTAAATGTTTTATGCATAGTTATCACACGTGGTACACTGATTTGTACTAACATATATTCTTGCCTAAATTTCCCCAAATGTAGGGTCGGACAGTTAGGTTTCTCAGTTTCGTGGCTAGTGGTAGATTGCAAGGTTGTCGAGCTTTTATGAGTCCTGGTGTTTTGAGGACGTGCTTACATTGTTCTTAATTTACTTCTTATATTTCAGTTTTGGACATGATGTATGGGCTAGACCTAATTTCATTCTATTATACTAGATGGCTATTGGGATAAGTGATTTAGACCTCCTCTTTCCTTTTATATAACTATTGGACTTGTATTGTTGTTCTTACTCCTTTTGTTCTATTTATTCTGTTATGAATGCTAAGTGGCTTGTATGGGGTGTCTCGGGGTCCTATACACAATGTTACATCTAGGGTGTACCCTTGGGTCGTGACAATTAGGGACAAGGTTATTGCTTCTTAAGACTTGGCCCCTTCTAACACAAGAGGCTCCATCTCAACGTCCTCACGATGCTATGTAACATCCCAAAGGAATAGTCATATTCATTATATGTATCATCATTCATAGATAAGCACAATTAAGTTACTAATTAAAGCTTCAATCATCATAGAGTAGATCCTTATATCATGAATTGTGCATATGTGAGAAAACCTTTCACCTAATTATGATTCCTTAATGTGTGAGAAAGTCCTTTCACAATCTCATTGATGGTTACCTCAAAACAACCTACATTATCGAACATCTTTTCATATATCATGCATAAACATCCATAAATTTATCATTCATATATTAATATCTTTCTTCATAAACTTATATATTCATAAATTCATGTCTTTAAGAGTTCATAGTAAAAAAAAATGAAAAATGCACGGGTTCTTAGTAAATCACTTGAAAAATATGAAATTGAATCAAAACAATCATAATAAGATCAAATTGAAACAAATGAATAAACACAATTCGAACCCATGAAGAATTGAATAAAACTTAATCTATTTGATGAAATTGAACATGGAGACTTGAGAAACCTTTAGGGCTCAATGGTTGAATTGAACACATTGATGAAACCCTACATACCTTGATAAATAAAGCCCAACAGTAATGGAGGAATTGGAGAATTGTATCTTGAAACCCTAGCTTTCTTCTTAAACTAGAGAGAGTTGGGGTAGTTTTAGGGTAGAAGTGTAGGTATAGGACTTAAAATTTGGGTCAAAATGACATAGAATAAGTGATGTGTGGTGAATTTGCATTAATTTGAGGCTCTTTTTTGTGATTTGTTTGCTCTTAAGTATATAAAGAGGCTAATTATACTTTGAATTGTGTTGTTTCAGGTGTTTTGATGTTGGGAAAGAAAAGAATGAACAAAAGTAGAGTAGAAGCTGAAAAAGAGCAAATCCTAGAAGAAAACAAGCCTTGGGTCTCGCTCCTACAGAGAACTGTATGCTTAAGCAAACTAGTCAACAAGGTCAACAGGTCGCTTCAGCGAGTGGAGGCGTTCACTTCTATGAACTGATCCAAAAAGACAGAGTTAGCTTAAGCAAACTTACATTCACTTTTGCGAACCACCTTCTGCTTTTGCGATTCCAGCCTTTTCAGACAGAGCCAGAATGCAAAATTCTCAAACATTAGACCCAAATTCAGAAAAAGGGTTAGAATGGAGCATTATTGATCATCCAATGATTGTTTGAGAGAGAATATTGTAGAGAGAAAAGCACATCAAAAAGTAGATCCCATAGTGTTGTTTATTTAGGGGTTGAGACAATGAAGGCAAGTTTCCTCACATTTCATTTGTGGATTTGGAGATCGTGTTCGATATTAGTAAATACAGTTTACCTTTCTTCATTTCCTTGTTATTAAATGCAAGAATTGTGGGTGTAATTACTTGTATTAAATTGGGGCTTTTGTCCTAGAAATAGACAACTATTTCAGTGTTTGAATTATTGCTTTACTGCTTTTGTAATTCCTTGTTTCCATTTTTGATTTCATGAAATGTTCAATCTAGTTTTCATATTTGAATTAATGAGTTGAGAGTGCACGCTCAACCTTTCTTCTAATCTTCATGTGTTCCTTGAATATAGAATATGTGAAGTGGTGAATTAGATTATTAATTGCATTTTAACTTTGAATCTTGAATTTGAGACCTAAATGAGAAAATTTAGGATTTAATTCTTGAATTCAAGTCTTCCTAAAAAGTAAGGTCATAGTTAAGGTAGTAGGGTGTTTTGTATTAATGTGATTGAGATCGAAAGGAGATATCACAATTTAACCATTTGAGATCGAAAGGAGATATCACAATTTAACCGTTTGAGACTGAAAGGAGATTAGGGTTGAATTAAGATGACTCAGACTATCAATTAGTGATTGACCTTGGATTAAATTGCAATGGATCATTGAGTGTTAATTATATCGTCTTTGCCCCCATTAGAAGTGTAGTTATAAAAATTGCCTTCTATGTGACATTTTTTGTACATTGTATATTTAAATTCAAACTAGTATCTACTTATCGTTTATCTTTACAATCACCGACAAGTTGTTCTATTTGGGATTCGACCCCGACTCTTAGTTGGCTATTTTTATTGACGATGACCATTTCCTCTTTTTAATTGGTTTTAAGAAAGGCATTTGAGTGTTATCCAAAATGGTGTCGCTACGGGGGATCACTCAGACATATTGAATTGATTTAAAATTTCTAGTAACTTGTTTCTATCTAGATTGTGAATAGTTGTATTTAGTTTCTTTTATTTTTTATTCTGTGGCTTTTTGTGATCATTACATTTTTGTGAGTGGTATGCCCTAAGCCGACCCATGGCCTTTTGGCGAATCAAATGTAATAAGTAAATGAGGCTTAGGATCGTCGATGGAAAACTCAGTTAGGGCAAGAAAGCCCTCTTTCTACTTTCCTAATAAATGGATGGGTTTCAAAAAGGGCACCCAGCTCGGTTCTATGGCATGGTCGATCTTGAGTTTGGACTTGCTAGTCTTAGGGCTAAGGTGATAGAAATCGTGAGGGTGAAAACTCCTCATTACCCAATGGTCGAAAAGAGTGAAGAAGGGTCTCCGACTTGAACATTTCTTGGTGTGATGAGATCCAATTTAAGTTCGAATTTAAATGGTTTGAAACCAAAACAAGAGAAGAGGTGGAGATGAATATAAAAGTTGCGCCCTCTCACAATAGCAAACATCGCTTAAGCGTAGGGACATCGTCTTAAGCGAACTCCGCCCTTTCTTTAGCAGTCGTAAAAGAGAACAAATGTCGCTAAAGCAAAGGTAGGGTATTTCAAAAGGCAATGAAAGAAAGCAAAATGTATAAAACTCACAAAATATATGTCAAACTTCTTGTTCTCTCATTCAATTGACTCAAAATGATACCAAACTCTTGCTCTTGATTATGAAGATACAATCCTGTATGTTTATCTTATTCTTACTCTCTTTATGTGGTAATTATCGTTGTTTACTTTTGTTTGCTTTTTTGAAAGTTTGGGGTATTTGGTGGGTAGTAACTTCTCTAACTTGGGGGGTTAAAATTGTGAATGTGTTAGCCGATTTCTTTGGTTAAATTATTAAATTCATGTGTGTGGGATGATTTTGAAGTATTTGGATAAGTCTGAGTACATATTTCATCATCTAATTGTTAAAAATAGATTGGGCACCATGTGTTTAATAAAATGCCCAAAAGAACTCAAAAATGAATTCCGAAACTTGTCGTGCTGAAATTATTGAGTTATTTTGTTTTTTGTTTGTTTGGTGGTTGTTTATTTGACACATATGGTATTTGAATTTTTTTTCTTAAAAGTGAAATAAAAATTGGTAGCTCTTGTTGAAGGGATTCGATTCTTCGCAAAAGAGGACTCGCTACCACAAAACTAATGTTCGCTTAAGCGATACCCCTTCAGTTTTGTAATTTACCATTAAGTGATCTTCCTGTTGCTTCTACATTGTTCGCTTAAGTGAGCAAGACTTCTATTTTGCGACACCTAGTACTATATTCTGCCAGGGTGAAAAAATTTAGTATGAATGTTTTGGTTCCAAATTGAGTTCTAACAAATTTCTTTGACTTCTGCCTATGAAATAACATTGTTTAACACATGATTCTAATACCTGTATGCTATTGTGGTTAGCATATTGTAACACCTCAGATCCGAGAAAGGCTAGAAAGGGGTCCATCGGGTAAGTCACAAGGCCAAAACTAGACCATGGGACCCTCCAGAGATCCCTAGACGTGCTGCGAAGGGGACCATGACCCGTTTTGGTGCTCGTGAAATTTTTCAAGAACTTGCCCAAGAGGGATCCCCTCCCACGGACCCTTAAACGACATCACGGACCGTAAAATTGATCGTAAGGTGGGTCAAGTCAGTAGAGCTTCTCCCCTAGCCAGTGGTTAAGGGCCATGGGCGTCACAACGACCCGTGAACTCATTCGTGAAGGGTTTTCATTAGACTTAGAGTTTAGCGTCAACTTCAAAGAATCATATATATTAGCAGAAATGAAATAGGTGGCAAATGACCTGTCAAATTAAAGGTCTCAGAATCCTCTTCCCAACGCCACCGAGTTTGCCTAATTCCAAGCTCAAAGTTAAAAGTTATGCCAGAAATAGTGAAGCACTATCAAGCAGAATTTCATCATGATGCCAATTCGGCAGTTTTCAGTAAGGGACTTTTGAATCTTTTCTCCAATTGTTTTAAGTCAATACTATGTTGTTTTTCCTTCTACCCAAATACCTATATAATGATTTTAAACCCCCCAAATCAGCCAAACACAATTCATTTTCTCAAATTCTCATAAGAAGATCAAGCTCTTTCTCTCAAATATTTCACTCTCAAGAAGTTGAAGAAGAAATCTAGGGTTTCAAGAACAAGCCTCCAAATCCTCCATTTCTTCCAAGATTTTGCAATCAAGGTATAATAGTTTTCATCCATGGAGCCCTTTCCTCTATGAAGCTCCAAAATTCTACAATTTACAAAGTTAGAATTCTCCAATTGAGTTAGGGTTTTCTTCAATTATCGTGGGTTCCTTTCAATGCTTATTTATTTGATTGATTTATGAACTTTTATGCATTTATTGAAGTAATTGCATGTTTTAAAGTAAATTTCCCATGAACCCATGCATAACCCATGTTTTCTAAGCTATGTTGATATAATATGGATCTTGAACTATGAAAGATGAATATATGAAAATATGCATGTCTTCTATTTATGAAATAAATGTAAATGAAATTGAAGATGCATTTACCTTGAAGACTTTATGAAGATTATGAATTATTTAAAAGAATGCATGTTCATGAAAGTATATTTATGACTCAAGAAAGCTTATAGATGAGATTGTATTTATGTTATATGAAGCTTGGCCACATGACATTAATGACTTCTAGATTTCCCCTCAATGCTTTTCGGGCTATTTTCCTAAATTAGGTCTTGATTAGTATGGTATATGGAAATGCCATCGATGATCATAGGCCATGATTTCAAAACTATTTCCATTAGTATGAGGGGCCTCTCTAGCATGGATTGAATGACTATGGGCCTTAAAACTTATTATGAAAATATCATGGACAGTGAAAGGTTTTCTCACGCATGATCTAAGGAGCTATCCTATGAAAATAAAAGGGATGACTACCCATGTCTCGTAAAGAGAAGATAAGTCAAGACTTAATAACTACTTTGTGGGATTTATGCTTAGCACCAAGAGGATATTGAGGTGGAAGCTCTTTCGTGTTGAGGTCGGGTTTCTAGAAGCAATTTTATTATCTCATACCTATGTGCCCCCATATGATTATAGTCTAGATAGAAGTTAGCTAGTGGATCCACTGTAGCTTAGATTCATGGTACTACCTTGGCTAGTAGGACAACCCTTTTCGATGTGGGAGACACTAGGAGATCATGTTATAGCTCACATGGTCTTTATGTCGGTTAGTCTAATTCCCACAATAATGAACTAAGGTTACTTGAAGAAGTATCTCATATGTGTTCAAAGATGATTTTACTTGCATTTACCATGTTTTACCAATCATATTTTGTAACCCTCTTATATTATTTTTTAACTTGGTCTTTGCATATCACAAAAATGTCCTTTATAGCATGATATCATACTTTTATGCATGGCTGTCATACTTAGTGCATCTTTATACTAACGCATACTCTTTCCTACATTTCTTATCCTCAAATATTGGGTCTGACGATTTCGATCCGCACCTCTATGGCTAGGATATCTTAGTAGTTGAAGAATGAAGATTTTTGAGGCCTTATGTTTCAAGGACCAATCCTTTATTTCATTCTGTCTTTTTATTTTAGTTTTGAACTTGATGTACGGGCTACGTGACGAGGTCTCTTTTGTGCTAGATGGCTTGAGATATTGTTAGGCTTCCGCTTTTTCTCTACAAAAATTTTGTATGTTGAAACTGTCTTTTAAGTATATTGATTTCTATTATCTTTTATTATGTATGCTAAGTCGCTTGTTTAGGGCCTCTGGGTGTCTTCTACGCTATGTCAAGTCTAGGTTTACCCTTGGGTTGTGACAAACTTTGTAATCAGAGCACAAGGCTTAGAAAGTTCCTAGGAAGTCTCATAAGCCACGTCATGTAAAGTCCTGTTCATGAGTGTGAAGCGTGCCACATTTATGAATGAGAGTCTATATGATATTTAGGAAGTTTCACTACTTTCATTACTCTAAAGTTTTGCGATAGAGTGTAACTCTAGGTGTTTTTCTCTCCTAAACCTGATTTATGCTTTTCCGAATATGCCTCAACAAAGGAATCCCATGAGAAGGAATAGGAATATTCGTGAAAATATGAGACAAGAGGTTTCCCAAGTGTCGGTCAACCCGTTGGCCGAGCAATTGACTAATGATGTGTTTAGAATCGTATTTCATACATTGGCCCAAGCTATGATGACCTAAGTAAAGAGAGAGGTTGTGGCTCCCGTGAACCCAATGGTCGGTATAACGACAACAAGGGTGAGTGACTTTATTAGAATGAATCCTCCAGACTTTCATAGGTCTTATGTCGAGGAAGATCCTCAAGATTTCATTGATAAGGTGTGTAATGTCACACCCCGAGGCTACCCCCTTGACGTAAGCATGAGACATAGGATCACGTGTGATCCCAAGCTAACCCTACTAGCATAGCATAAGGATACTTAAAGATTTACTGAAAAATAGACATATTGTGCGGAAGTTAGAAATATGACATAAAATGAGATGGGGAATACCCATTCTATGTCTGAATATATAAAACTGAGTGTAATGACAACTTAAAGTTCAAACTCAACTAAAAACTGAATCTAAACCATGTATGAATAAAAGCCTCTACTGACTAGAGATGTTGGGACATGCCTCGAGCTAACTCTAGCAAAACTGAAATTTAAACAAGAATGACTGAATCAAAGACATGTTAATCGTCCTTGAAGAATGAGGACTCACCACTGATATTGTTAAACTTGAGATCGGGAACCAATCTGTGTGATATGAATGCTGAGGACATGAACCTATATCACGAGAAGATGTAGCGCACAATATGCGTCACTACTTTAAAGGTATTGATCATGCATAATAGGATATAGCTGAACAATATATATATATACATAACTGAACAATGCATTATGAGCAATGATATAACATGAATTGAATGCCAATATGTAAGTATACTAAATACTGAGCTAACTTAATGCAATTACCAAGTATAAACATGCTGAGACTGACTACTGAACTATAACTGATAACCTGGTCAATACACTAGAGTCTAACAGTGGGAGCTACTATTAACCGACATAAAACCACAAGAGCTATTTGTGGAGTTCGATGTATCGCCCCATAGAGAGGACCTAATATACCCTGCCAAGATGACAAAGGCATGACTGGCATGATCAGTGAATATGTTGCCCACATAGGGGACTTATACGACGGGGGAATGTAATTCTGGGACTATGAGGGTGACTAACCCTTAGACCACTCGGTGTTAATCCTACTCGCCACAGATTATATCTGAATAAACTGACCGGGCAATGTAATTCATGAACTAAATGAATCTACACAACTAGGGTTCTGAGTTTCATACAAAGAACTAAGCAATAGTTCTATGAAAACATGATAAACTGATTTGGACTAGTCTAGCAGCTGAATGATAACAATAATTTGAAATTCTAGAAACCCTAGGTCTAAACCTAATATAGAGAATCAAGAATCTGACTGAATTGTAGGGACCTAATGAGTGAAAAGAATCCACTAATGAAATCTCACATAAATGATGATGAACTTCACAGAGAAATATTTTTATTTCAAGTCTGGAACTAAAGGAAACCTTGTTGTGTTCTTGGAGAGGGTTAGTTGACTCTTTCTCTCTTTTCTGGTAACATCCTGGAAATATAATGACCTAAGCTAGAGCCTAACATGTAGTCTAGTAGACTAATGAAGTTAAAATGTAAGGTTAGAGTCCTAAAATAACTTCCATAATGTAGTACTAGGGTTTTAGTGCCTAAACGTCAAGGAACGACCCCCTAGGATCCCCCCCCCCCAAGGGTCAATGAGGAGGACCCAAGGGAAGGTCCAAAAGCTGTCAAAAAAATAGCTTGGACCATGTTTGGGCACCCATGAGCCTTGGGTGGAACCACACTCCATGGTTAAGAGGCATGGTTCGAGAATTAGTATCACCAAATCACCCCAAAACTTCCATGTTCCAATCCCATTCCACGAGAGTGCAGTACGGTACGTGGACCAACTCATGCCCCATGGAAGGGTCTCATGGAGAAGGCCTGAAGGCTAGCCAAGGTGACAAACCCCATCCCCAAACCAAGAGTGACAAGTACGGTCAGTGGTTCCAACCACACCCCATAGTTGGGGTCTCGTGGAAAAGTACTTGGGAAGCTGCCTTTAGTTGGCCATCTTAGTGGCAATTGGGAAAATCCTAATTTAATTAATTAAGTGTAGGGACGGTTGTTATTAGTTATTTTAGATGTTTTTAAGTACTTTTAATTATTAATAAATTATTTTACCTCTCATAACTCACAAACTCAAAATCAACCAACTTCCCTCCCCCAAAAGATTCTCTCTCTAAACTCCATTGAAGAAAATATAAGAAGGTCAAGATTATGGTTCAAGCTCCAAGATTTTCACTCCAATTTCGTTGGAAAACATTAATTAAGGTATGGGATCCTTGATTCATGGATAACTTTTCTCCATGAAGCCCTTCAACTCTTCATTTCGAAATTGGTAACTTGTTCAAAAACTAGGATTTTCATTCTAGCCATGGGTTCTTCCTAAAAACTATTATATTATGTTAATTGAATTATATTATGGATGATTTGATGCTTAATGATGATTTTTATTCTAAAATTCCCCATGAACCCATGAACACCCCCATGACCCCAATTTTATGAATTGTGATGGGTGTACTGACGCAAGATAATTACTATGAATTGTATCTATGTTAATATAGTTATTAAATCTTGTTTTATTCATGTCTATTGTAGTATCTTTAGGTGTAATTGTGAGACATGGTTCATGACCTTGAAAGAGGTAAATTGTTAGTGTTTGCACATATTGATGAAAGTTGTGTATAACCTATTGATTCACGTAGAAAGTAAATCTCCTATGACTAATGTGTAAAGTATGGTATTGTTGAAAGGTTGTTCTTCCCTTACCCTTACACTTGATGATGCATGAATAGTCTAGGATGATGATGATGTAATTGTGTTGATTGAAAGTCTATTTCTCATGAAAACACTATCAATGTAATGTGAAAGTTCTACTCACATACTAATGTTGATTGTAAGGTTGAAAGTACATTCTTACATTTAATGAATCTATGAGCTATTTTGATGAATTGTATTGAATGAAGGAAAGGGCATTCTTTCACACATGTAAATGCAATTCAAGATGTAATTATGTTTAATTTGGGAAATAATGCTTAGAACCGAGTGGATACGGAAAATGAGGTAAAGGCCCTTCCGCCAATGCAAGAGGTTGGGTCATCCAAGTGAACTCATGAGATAGAAGCTCCTCCGCCAATGCAAGAGGTCGGGTTTCTAGAAGCAATATCCCTATCCTATAACTATGTGACAACATAGGACTTAGCTAGTGGATCCACCTTATAGCTAATCATTTCGTTCTACCTTAGGCAAGTAGGTCACCTTCTTTCGGTGTGGGGTTACACAGCATTGGATTCCATGTAGCTCACATGGTCTATGTCAGTTATGGCTACTTTTCCTATATAATAACGATAACGAATGAGACATGAACTATACTAAAACCTCTTGGTGATTTTACATCGTACGAGTGGGGGTATGTGACTTCACTTCCACATTGCACAAGTAGACTTAGTAGGATGTTGTGGGATAGTTCCTTTATATTATGATGAGATACAAATGTATTCATGTGTGTTGAATGGATAGTTATTATGAATGACTTTCCTTATATTCAAGTAATGCACATGACTATTTTCCTTATTTGTGACTAATGATTATAATGAGGTCTAAAGATGAGATGCATGGCCAAGGTAGCTTCAAGGGGCTGCTTAGTAGGGTTGGTATTATGGGATGCCAACCATACATTGCACAAGTATTCCTTAGGGGTTGCTAAGGTGTTGATATTACTATGTAATGAGTATAAATGTGATTATGGCTTGTGTTGTACATTGTAAATGCATATTGGTTTCTAAACTTGACAAAGGCATACTTTTCAACTAAAATGTCCTTATTATCATACTTCAAGGAATTTATGCATGTTTCCATACTTAGTACATATTTGTGCTAACCCCTTCTTCTTCTATATTTTCAATAAGTGTAGGTTTTGGCTAGGTGACATACACTCTCTTTCTTGAAGAAGACTTGGATTGCTTATCTCCAAGTTGTGGTGAGTCCTCAAGTTTGAGGACGGATTAGTTATTTCTTAGTTCCTATTGTACTTCTTATATTGAGACTTTTATTGGTGTAAAGTGCTAAGTCCCAAACTTTGTATTCCTATGTTTTAGATGGTGTATGAGACAAAGTCTAGATTCCTATGATTCTTCCTTTATGAAAAATGAAGTTGGTCTTCTAATGTAAAAGTTTTAAATTTTTCCGCATTATTTTTATGTCTTATGTAATGATGATGCTAGAGTCTTGTATGTGACCCATTCGGGTTCAAGTACGTCGTGTTACATCTAGGGGCTACTCCTGGTCGTGACAAACTTGGTATCAGAGCATAAGATTTTGGGGATAATATTTAGGTTGATGTCTCTTGAATGAAGTCTAGTAAAGTCTTGTTCATGATTGTGAAGCGCACCACACTTATGAATGACAGGCTATAAGATGTTTAGGAACTTTCACTTCTTTCATAAGTTTTTTTTCATGCTTAAGAGTCCTAACTCTATGAAGTCCTTTCTCCTAACCCTTTTCTTGTGATTATAGTCAATGAATACAAGAAGCGCTAATGCAAGAAGGGCACAAGAGGAGAATGTGAATAAGGAGGTTCCCACTCAAACTACTCAAGACCCTCAAGTTCCAAATGATGAAGGAGCTATGACTAATGTGCATATAAGGGCGACTCTCCAAACTTTGAATCAACTCATGACGGTTCAAACTCAAGCCATCACCACTCAAGCCCAAGCTATAACGGCCCAAGCTAACCGAGAAGTTGGGCCCCGAGCAAATCTGAATGCGAGTACCATGGCCTTAAGGTTGTGAGAGTTTACTAGTATGAACCCTCCTATTTTCTTGGGTTCCAAGTTGAATGAAGACCCACAAGAGTTTTTGGATAAGGTCTATAAGATAGTAGAGGCAATGGGGGTCACTTCTATTGAGAAAGCTGAATTAGGCGGGTATCAATTGAAAGATGTGGCCGAAGTATGGTACACTTAGTTTAAGAAGAATAGAGCTATAAGAGCGGGCCTCATAAGTTGGGAAGGATTCAAGAAAGCCTTCCTCAATAGGTTCTTTCCCCGTTAGAGGAGAGAAGCCAAAGTTGAGGAGTTCATCAACCTTCGCCAAGGAGGTATGAGTGTCCAAGAATACTCCTTGAAATTCACTAAGTTGTCCAAATATGCCCCATCTTTGGTTTCTAATCCAAGAGATGAGATGAGTCACTTTGTCACCGATGTGTCTGATGTTATTGAAGAAGAGTGTCGAGCGGCAATGCTCCATGACAACATGGATATCTCATGGTTAATGGTCTATGCTCAACAAGTTGAGGAGAAAAGGCTTCGTAAGAAGAATAGAGAGGCGAAGAGGGCAAGGATGGATGATGGAAATTCTTCTAAGGGCAAGTTTGAGGGTCAAAGTAGACCAAGGATCAAGAAGAGGTTCTCCAATAAAAGTTCCTCTATTGCTCCAAAGACCAACAAAGATAGGGTATCTAACCCTAAGTCTCAAGGAGGCCATGGTGGGTGGATCTTCCATTGAGAGGTCTACATGTGCAAAGTGTGGTAAGAAGCATGAAGGGAAATGTCTTATCGGTATGGGTGTGTGCTATGGATGTGGAAAAAGTGGGCACCAATTGAAAGATTGTCCAACCCATACAACCAAGGGGAGAGAGGGAAATTAAGCTCCTCCAAGTGGTTCTAATGCTGATGCTCCCAAGAAGAATATCTTCTATGCTCTCCAATCTAGAGGTGATCAAGAGGGGTCCCCAGACGTTGTTACCGGTATGTTACAAGTATTTTCCATTGATGTTTATGCACTATTAGACCCTGGTGCCACTTTATCTTTTGTTACCCCTTATGTGGTAATGAAATTTGATGTACTCTCCGATGTTTTAGAAGAACCCTTTTCGGTTTCTATCCCGGTGGGTAACTCCATTATAGCAAAAAGAGTTTGTAGGAGTTTTCCCATCTCTTTGTCTCATGGAGTCACTTTGGTTGATTTGGTAGAACTAGATATGTTAGACTTTGATGTCATCTTGGGGATGGATTGGCTTCATGCTTGTTTTGCTTCCACTGATTGTTGAACTTGGGTATTAAAGTTTCAATTTGCAAATGAGCCCGTTTTAGAATGGAAGGGGGGAATTCAATCCTTAGAGGTCGATTCATTTCATGTCTAAAATCTAGTAAAATGATTTCTAAGGGTCATGTCTATCATATTGTTAGGGTTATGGACATTGAATTCGACACTTCTTCTTTAGAGTCGGTCCCCGTAGTGAGGGAGTTTCTGGAAGTCTTTCCCGTTGACTTGCCTGGAATTCCTCCCGAACGGGAAATAAACTTTGACATTGATCTTTTGTCAGATACTCAACCCATATTAATTCCCCTTTACCAGATGGCTCCGGCCGAACTAAAAGAATTGAAGGCAGAACTCAAGGATTTGCTAGACAAGGGTTTTATTTAACCAAGCATATCTCCATGGGGTGCTTCGGTATTATTTGTGAAAAAGAAAGATGGGTCCCTTAGGATGTGTATTGATTACCGCCAATTGAACAAAATCACTATAAAGAATAAGTACCCTCTCCCTAGAATTGATGATTTGTTTGACCAACTCCAAGGGGAGAGTTACTTTTCGAAGATTGACCTAAGGTCGGGCTACCACCAACTTAGTTTGAGAGAGGTTGACGTTCCTAAAATGGCCTTCCGAATAAGATACGGTCACTATGTGTTTCTAGTCATGTCTTTTGGTCTAACAAATGCCCCGGCGGCATGCATGGATCTAATGAATAGGGTATTTAGGCAATATCTTGATTTGGTTGTGATCGTCTTTATTGATGATATATGGATCTATTCAAGGAGTGAGGGTGATCATATGAAGCATTTGAGGATAGTATAGCAAGTCCATAAACACCACCAATTTTATGCTAAATTTAGTAAGTGTGAGTTTTGGCTAAGGTCGGTTGCTTTCCTTGGTCGTATTGTGTCAAGCGAGGGTGTTGAGGTTGATCCTAAAAAGACGGATGTGGTAAAGAGTTGGCCTAGAACTCTATCTCCTACTTATATTAGATGCATTATGGGTTTGGCCGATTATTACCGGAGATTTGTTGAGGGATTTTCCTCTATTGCTTCTCCATTGACAACCTTAACTAAAGAGAAAGCTAAATTTGAGTGGACAAAGACTTATGAGAAAAACTTCGAAGAATTAAAAGATAGACATACCTCCACTCCGGTGTTGACCTTAGGAGGGTACCAATGGGTTTGTGGTATATTGTGACGCTTCTCGAGTGGGTTTTGGATGTGTCCTTATGAAACATGGTAAAGTGATCGCTTATACTTCAAGTAAAATCAAGGTCCATGAGAAGAATTACCGAACTCATGACCTTGAACTAGCGGCGGTTGTGTTTGCCTTGAAAATATGGAGACAATATGTCTATGGGGTGCATGCAGATGTGTTTACTGATCACAAGAGTCTTCAATATGTATTTAGCCAAAAAGACTTGAACCTTCGACAAAGGAGATGGTTAGAGCTTTTGAAAGATTATGACATGAGTGTCCTATACCACCCCGGAAAAGCTAATGTGGTTGCATATTCACTAACTAGATTGTCCATGGGTAGTGTGGCTCATATAGAAGATGAGAAGAAGGAATTGGTTCGGGATTTGCATATATTGGTCCGATTAGGTCTCTAACTAGTGGATTCCACCAAGGGTGGATTCACGGTTCATCATAATTTCGAATCGTCCTTTGTTGTTGATGTGAAATCCAAGCAACATGTTGACCCTATATTGATGGAATTAAAATAATCGATTCTCAACAATTCCGTTGAGGTTTTCTCCCAAGGGGGAGATGGGGTACTTAGGTACCAAAGTAGGTTGTGTGGGCCAGATGTTGATGGCCTAAGAGAATGAATTTTGGAAGAGGCACATGGTTCACGATATTCTATTCATCCGGGAGGCACCAAGATGTACCGTGATCTATGGAAGTCTATTGGTGGAATGGCATGAAAAAGGATATAGCGAGCTTTGTGGCCAAATGTCCAAATTGCCAACAAGTCAAGGCCAAAAACCTGAAAATAGATGGTTTGTTCCAAGATATAAATATTCCCACTTGGAAGTGGGAGGAGGTGAATATGGACTTTGTTGTGGGATTGCCTCGCACTCGAAGTCAACATGATTTTATTAGGGTCATTGTTGATAGAATGACGAAATTAGCCTATTTCTTTCCCGTCAAGGTTACTTTTTCGATGGAAGACTATGCTAAGTTCTACATCAAGGAGGTAGTGAAGTTGCGTGGGGTTCCTTTGTCTATCATATCGGATAGAGGTACTCAATTTACTTCACATTTTTTGAAAGCGTTTCAACAAGGACTTGGTACCAATGTTAAACTTAGTACCACTTTCAACCATAAAACGGATGGTCAAGACGAACGCACCATTCAAACCTTAGAAGATATGTTGAGGGCGTGTCTGATTGATTTCAAGGGTAATTGGGACTATCATCTTCCCTTGATAGAATTTACCTACAACAATAGTTACCACTCTAGCATTGCCACGGCTCCGTTAGAAGCACTTTATGGGAGAAGGTGTAGATCTCCGATTGGGTGATTTGAGGGAGGTGAGTTTGGTATAATTGGTCCCAAACTAGTCTATGATTCCACTGAAAAAGTTTGACTCATTAAAGAGAGGTTGAAGACGTCCCAAAGTAGGCAAAAGTCCTGTGCTGACAATAGAAGAAGTGATCTTCAATTTGAGGTTGGTGATTGGGTCAACTTGAAAATCTCACCTATGAAAGGTGTGATGAGATTTGGCAAGAAGGGGAAGCTTAGTCCCCGTATGTGGGCCCATACCAAATCTTGAAATGTGTTGGGAAAGTTGCATATGAAGTGGACTTGCCAAATGCGTTGGTTTTGGTTCACCCGGTGTTGCATGTTTCCATGCTCAAGAAGTGAATTGGTGATCCGGTATCCATCCTTCCTTTAGAGGGTTTAGGAGTTGATGAGAACCTTTCTTATGAAGAGGTCCCGGTTGAGATTTTGGACCGGCAAGTGAAAAAGTTGAGAAATAAGTAGCTTCCGTTAAGGTTTTATGGAGGAATCACTTAGTTGAGGGTGCTTCATGGGAGGCTGATGCTTATCATGACCAACGACACTAACCTACAGTACGAGTTTCTACGATCATCGATAATATAGTAACCCAACTAAAGGTTGGGGTCGTGTCCCAAGGGAGTGGTTTTGAGAATTAGTAGAGAAATAAAATTTAGTTCTAACTAGTCGTAGCTAAAGACATTAAAGAGTAAAAACATAATAAATTAACGGGGGTGACACAAAAGTGTCAAATATCTATTGGGGGTTTTGTAACAAGTATAGCAAAAATAGTAAAAACAACAAAGAAATCTATGATTCAGAGGGGATTCTTACGGTGTGACTGTAATATGTATTGATTTAAATCGTTGGGTAGATACTTTCGATAGGAAATTTGCAAGATAATACTGACTAGGCTAAGCTTTGGATGGAAATAAGTTCCCTCTTAGGCAACTTACCCCATTTCAACTGGGTTCCTCTCGAACACCCATTTGCCGCATGAAGGTCAGCCTATGCCTTACCCCACTCATTCTCTTGAGATGAGTTTTGGGATATGGGACTAGGGCTCACCCTCTAGGGCGGAACCTTATGTCGACCCACTCCTTAGGCTATCAGTTTAGCGGTCTTGGTTTCGCGACCTCTCTCTCTCGAGCAAGCCAAAAACACATGGGTGGTTTTGTATTTCCAACTACAAACCCATTAAATTAAACCATAACCACTAAGTGAAACCACCATTAAAATATATCTAACCTATTAGCAAACAAGATCTAACAATAATATCAACACATATTTGCTAAATCATACCCCAAGAATGGGGGTTTTAGCTAGACATGAATAAGAGACATAAATTTATACCAAAATGAGTTTGCATTCAAATGGGTATGAAGATGTAAGTCTTGTTATAGGCCAAGAATGAGGAATCCAAGAGACCCAACTCCAAATCTTGAAGATGAAAACCCTATTCTCCTTCAAGTCTCCAAAACCCTCTCAAGCTTAGAGCAAAAATATCCAAAAAGTACTATTCTATTGTGAAAATTATAATAGTGGTTTGACTCCCTAAATTTAATAAAGATTTTAGTATTTATAAACTTCAGAAAATACTGTTGGCGGATCATTTGGTGAGGTTAGTCGAAATCGCCGATTAGCTCGCCGATTCACCCTTTAGTGTAGTTCATCGCCTTCTTGCATTAGCCTTCAGTATCGTTGTGTTCTGTGTCATTGGGCGACATAGTAGTGCTTTGCAGAACTATTCGGCAAAACACCGACTGCTTCTTTTATCGCCTTTTTGATCCTGCTCTTTCAAGGCTTTGCGTACTGGAACAAAGGGCGGAGTGCTCCGTTTGGTGAATCGTCAAGTGTGGTTGGCGATGCTCAGGCTTCAACTTCTTCGCTCTTTTCAGCATTTTTGTTCCTTTTTGCACCAAAGTGTCCATGCTTCCACTAATACTTCAAATACCTAAAATTTAAGTGTTTTCGTCAGATATTTAGAATAAATAAGCATTTGAGGACTCTATTTCTATTAAAATAAATCCCTAAATGAGTCCAACCTGTGGACTCATCAACAACCCCAACTTAAAATTTTGCTTGTCCTCAAGTAAAACTCAAGTTCAACAATTCAAATAGGATGTCTCAAGTAGTGCTACACAAGACTAAATCATGAACATACACAACAAAACTCAAATTACTCATGTAAAGATCAACTGTGTACTCAAAGATTCAAGTTATGACACACCATTACCAAAGATTCTCATGCTCTCACTACTTGCTACTTGTGCAAGTTCAAGCTCAACAAAAAGTATCCAAATGCACTCACATGAAGAATGATTCCATATTCACACACAGAGGTTAATTAATTCAAGATTAGGAATCAGATACAACGCTGACACTCAAAAAGAGGAACATAATGCATGTTTTCACCCATATGCTTGCCCTTATTTTCTAATTGATCTTCGGTTCGGCTCACTCAAGATCAAAAAGGTTTTTCTAAGGCTTGTAATAGGGGTGAGTGCAAAGGTATGGTCATTTAAGCTCAATGACTTTTTATCCCCATGAGATGTGGTGTTCTCAAGGAATTCCCTTCTTTTTCTTTATCAATTATTTTTCTAGTGCTTCTAAGTAATCTTTTTATTCACCTCCATGGATTGCTTGGAAACGCGATTTCTTTGGTACTTTATTCCACAAATATATATATATATATATATATATATATATATATTGAAGGGTTTCCACTGTTCTGCAACACCATGGGTTAAGGGGGACTTTTCTTACACTTCTTAACTTCTTCTTTTCCTTTTCACCACCCCCCAACTTAGGCCAAAAGCCTAAGTCGGCTATTTGCTAAACCACAAATCAAGAGGATTATAGGTAGTGGGTTAAGTAAGGTCTAGGGTGCATCAAGGTTCTTCCAAAGAAAGGTAAGGCTCAAAGGGTGTTCATGAGAGTTTCACACGCTCACAGGTAGGCCACAAAAGAGGTATATGTCAAATTTGGCTCATACTCTTTAAAGTTGCCTAAGATCATTTCAAGAGCACATCTTTCTAAATCAATCATACTAACAAGGCAAATCCTAGGTTTATTTATCAAAAGGTTCAAAGTAAGCTCATCACACAAGTCATCGATACTTAAATCAAACAAGACCAAAAACTTGTTCTACTGTGCAACAGTCATTACAAGAGAATCAATTCGGTCAATGGCTAATCACAATGAGATACAAATACTTTACATATTGTCTATGCAACTTCATTTGGCCTCATCGTAGCCGTACATTCATGTTTGTTCAATTGAGAGCACTATTCAAGTCATCGGTATTGATCGAAACCGAGACTCAATTTTTTGCAAAAGAACAACCATATTCAACACATAAGAGGTGGCAGAAATGTGCAAAAAATTCAAAAATAAAGGAAGCCATGAGCTCAAACATCCACAAAAAGCAGTGTAAAAACAATTTTAAACAGAACACCCCTAAATATATATACAAAACACAACTATCATCACAAAAGGTGTGGGCCTCACCCCACCACAAAAAAAAAGTATTTTTCCTCTAATGAAAATAAAAGTAAAAAAAGTAAAAAAAATATTAAAAGACAAAGAAGGGGTGTAGAAAGGTTTTGTCTATGCAGTCTCTCTCTCTGTCGAGGTCTTAGTGGTTGATGGAGCAGTCTATATATGGGCATCAGTGCCCGGAGTAGCCTCAGGTAGAATAGCAGTTCCAAATCCACTAGGAGCTACTGTGGACGCTCAGTCGGCAATGTCTGGATCACTGGCTGCACAACCATCTCTATAAAATCTTGCAAGTCTCTGAGTATGCCCTCATCTCTGCTCTCCTATGTCTCCTCAACATACATTGATATCAACTCCTCATTGGTATATGCATTCGACTATGCATGTGTTGTGCCATCCCCCTGCACATCTCCGGTGGTCTCAAGAGCATCCTCATCACCTGCCCTTTCTATTAGTGAAGTGAAGTCAGTAGACTTAAGGTAGTCTACGTGCTTTCTCAAACTCGCAATCTCTGAATTTAAAGCCGCCACTTCAGAGGCTTCTCCTTGTCTGCTCTCGCAAGCAACGACTCTTAGTGTCAAGGCATCAACAGAGGTATGAAGTGGGGTAAGTGCTTCTAGTATGGCCATGTCGATCATTCGTGGAACAGACCTCTCCAGTCGAGTAGCTCTCACATCAGCTGAATAGGTTAACTGCCCCATATTCAGGATCATGGCTTGAGTGATCCTAGAAGGTTGGGAAGATGACGAAACACCTAGAGTTGGTGAGGAAGAGGGAGAAGGAGGAGGTGTACCTAAAGGTTCAGAGGTTGGGGTGGACGAAGGTGTCTCTGCTGATAATGAGTCAACATTGACCTCTACAGAAGTATCTGTTGGGGCTGCTCTTCTCCTGTCATCCTCCTCTCGTGTGAATTCGGCCCCTATATGCCAGATATCGGTGAACGAAGATAGGGTGACCTCTATATCGCAAGCAGGATCCCGAGGTACTCCGGCACGCCGGCATAACTCAGAAATCAGAACAGGAAATAGTAGAGCTGTCAGTGTCTGTTTGGCTCTCACAACCATCTCACCAGTAGTCGCAGGTCAATCCGCCTTCTGGCCATGATAGAACCAAGGCAAGCCGCCTTAGGATGATGCAGAATGAACTCGTTCTGGGATGGCATGATAGTGCTGCTGATGAAGCCAAACCAGTACCGGGAGGTGATGTTCATACCCCTCTTCTCAATAGGTGCTCCCACATCCATCCAGCTCGGGGTGATATCAGAAATCATCGGAGCCAACCAACCCTTCAAATCATCNCCGGCATAACTCAGAAATCAGAACAGGAAATAGTAGAGCTATCAGTGTCTGTTTGGCTCTCACAACCATCTCACCAGCAGTCGCAGGTCAATCCGCCTTCTAGCCATGATAGAACCAAGGCAAGCCGCCTTAGGATGATGTAGAATGAACTAGTTCTGGGATGGCATGATAGTGCTGCTGATGAAGCCAAACCAGTACCGGGAGGTGATGTTCATACCCCTCTTCTCAATAGGTGCTCCCACATCCATCCAGCTCGGGGTGATATCAGAAATCATCGGAGCCAACCAACCCTTCAAATCATCCAGGGATAGAACACTAGGCAAACCCTGGTAGGGCAGTATTGACTGCAGCGGTCAACCCAATATAGCATTAATATGATCAATGTGACACTCTACCTCTTTACCTCTAACCATAACCAACTTCACAGGTCGGATCTCACTTACCTTTTTCCAATTTTTCGGGAGCAACTCCCCATAGGCTAAGTAGAATTCCCGGACCCAAGAAGGAATGTAAGGGCCTCGTGGCTTAGTGAACTGCTCAAACTCATGATACTTGAGCGTGGCAAGCACCTCATCATGCTTACGTTCCAAACCCTCCACAGATAGTAACTTTTTCTTCAAGAATTGTTCATAAACCATCGCCTTTCAATCTATTCAACAATCTGGGTGGAGGTGGAGCTACGGGGAGTGCAGGGGCAACTAAAGGTGGTGCCGGTGCTGGCACTGATTCAGTAGTCGGAGGAGTTGCAGCTGATGTAACTCTAGTAGGTGTTGATTGAGGTCTACCTCTAATCTTATTCTATCAGTAAATCAAGGGTTGTTCATTTTCCGGCTAAGAAAAATCTGGCTCAATAGATGACGTTTTTTTAGCGATATGCTTCTTTCGTTTGACTTTATCTCCCACTGAGAGATCTTGCTTTCTTTTCTGTGAAAGATGTGATCCTCCTTCTTTGATCGTAATTCTCTTTGCCTATTTCTGAGGTGGCTTGTTTAAGTTTGTGCGTACCATATATGAAAAAGATCAAGAGATTAGGCGAAACTCAACACAGACACAAAGAATCTTATTACCGAAAGACTAGCCGACTAGTTCGGCGAATAACCGAACACCTTTAGAGACCTAGATCGCGCTCGCCAAAGTGTTCAGCTTGTAAATTTTGGTAATTCCGCGATGGGTGGACCAATTTGGCGAATCGCCAAATACCTTCGGCGAGTAAATAAATATCCGCCTAAAGTAACAGTGCAACACTGAGTCAGGAGTGCAAACAAAGGGTGACAAGAATAGTTTCGGTGAGTCACCGAGTGCTTTCGGCACCTGATGACGTCCCACCAAAAGTTGCAGTATCAAATATCAATTAAAGTGCCAAATTATCGGTGAGATCGGGAAATTAGGCGATCCACTGAGTCGTTTGGTGAGCTCGACCTAGCTTGCAAATCGACCCAACCTGCCTATTTTCAACCCATCTTCCCGAATCTCATTCCGCAACCCCCAAAAATAAAATCAAAGCATGCACTCATAGAATTCAAACAAAACCCATGCTACCCATCACCCCAGGAATACTCAAACTTCTTTCGGTATTGCCAAATTTGGCCATTTAATGATATTTGCTCTTAAGAGTGATGTTACCCACTCCATCTTTGAGCACAATCTCGACATCTAAGGACAAATGTGAGCTACTCAGATTTCACCCAATCAATCTAACAACAAGAAAGCACACCCCAATGCAATTTTCTTTCCTTTTAAATCATCAGAAATATGGATATTCGACGATTAAAACACTTCAGGCAAAGGTTTCAAATTAAAATCAACAGCAAACAATCTATTCCTATCAGAGAGGCCCAACACACATCTATACCATACAATTATTGCTATTGAGAAAAAAAAAATCAAAAATAAACTTGGTCTTTTAGGAACTAACCTTTAATGCCGATTAGAATAGGATTGGAATGCTAAGCGGCAAAGTGATCCAAATTCCAAACACCAATCACCTCTATAATACTATTCAAAAGCTAGAAGAATGAACATAATACCTTGGTGTGAACTTGAGAGGTTTAGAAAGTGAGGGAAAGTGAAGAAGTTCAAATTATGACACCTTTAGCCATTATAACCATTCAGTTAGTATCCATTCGGCGACGTTAGTCACACTCACCAACCTATTCGATGATTCATCAAGTGGTCACATGTCTCGCCTTTTCTATATAATTTTCAATTTCTTGGTGATCAAGTAGGCGGTCTGGGTCGATATCGCTGAATAGGTTGGCAACCCGCCGAACTGTTTCACAAGATCGCTGAGTTTTACAGGCTCTGGATTACACTTTTGTTGAGTTAAATGTCGGATTAATTCGGGTACTCCGACCTAGTTGGCATTTTGCGAAATGGATCTTCTGCTCGTCAACCTGTATTTTTCAACACTTTTCTCATTTTAACATACAATACCAACACACTATTATTCTAACCTAATAATTAAAGCAGTAAAACCTTTGGTTACCTTCCAAGAAGTGCCTTATCTTACATCGTGGCACGACGCAAGTCCAGTCTCATTCTCCGTTATTGGGGTTTACCCTAGTGTCACTAGGTGAACCCAATATGTCATTTGGGTGGAGATGAGGCACTACAAAACTTAGGAGTGAAATGATTAGCGGGATTGAACTATAGTGAGATCGAATCATTTGATTCAACACTTCAATACTCTCGTTCATTTCTTTCGACACCCGAACTTGATCGGTGATATTTTGGAGAATGATTTGAAGTGTGTCCTCGACAAGATTTTCCCCCATCTCTAGACTTCCTCCACTCATGAGAGGGTATATACCTCCCCTTGTTGTTGCACTGGACTTCCACCTCTGAGATTTTGGTGGCCAAGTCGTTTAGCTGAGATGCCAGTGCGGTCAACGTGAGGTCCTTTTGGACTCCTTAACTCATCTCAACCAAATTGCCACTACTCTTCTCAACCATGCTCATCTAAATGGACAACTCAATGAAAAACAAAACTAAAAGTAAAGTTAGTGACAATTCAACTAAGAAGAATAAAAATCCAATTAATCTAAAAACATCAAACTTCACCACTCCCCAGCAGCGGCGCCATTTTTATGCCTATCGTGACCTATGACACTAACCCATGAGACGAGTGTCTAAGATTGTCGATAATATAGTAACACAACTAAAGGTTGTGGTCGCGTCCCAAGGGAGTGGTTTTGAGAATTAATAGAAAAATAAAATTTTGTTCTAACTAGTCGTAGCTAAAGACATTAACGAGTAAAAACATAGTAAATTAAAGGGGGTGACACAAAAGTTGCAAATATCAATTTGGGGTTTTGTCACAAGTATAGCAAAAACAGTAAAAACAAAAATAAATATATGAATGAGAGGGGATTCATAGCGTGTGACCACAATATGTATTGATTTAAATTATTGGGTACATGCTTTCGATAGGAAATTTGCAAGATAATAGTGACTAGGCTAAGCTTTAGATGGCAATACGTTCCCGCTCGGGCAACTTATCCCATTTCAAATGGGCTCATTTTCGACACTCATTTGGCGCATGAAGGTCAGCCTACGCCTTACCCCACTCACTCTCTCGAGTTGAGTGTTAGGATATGGGACTAGGGCTCACCCTCTCGGGCTGAACCTTATGTCGACCCACTCCATAGACCATCAGTCTAGCAATCTTGGTTTCGTGACCTCTCTCTCTCGCAAGCCAAAAATACATAGGTGGTTTTGTATTAGCAATTACAAATCTATTAAATTAAACCACAACCACTAGGTTAAATCACCTTTAAAATACCTCTAACCTATCAGCAAACAACATCCAACAATAATATCAACACATATTTGCTAAATCACACCCCAAGAATGGGGGTTATAGTTAGAGATGAACAAGAGACAGAAGTTTATAGCTAAATGAGTTTGCATTCAAATTGGTATGAAGATTTAAGTCTTGTTACAGGCCAAGAATGAAGAATCCAAGAGACCCAACTCCAAATCTTGAAGATGAAAAGTCTATTCTCCTCCAAGTCTCCAAAACCCTCTCCAACTTAGAGCAAAAATATCCAAAAAGTACTATTCTTTTGGGAAAAATATAATAATGGTTTGACTCCCTAAAAATAATAGAGAGTTTAGTATTTATAGACTTCAGAAAATAGTGTTGTCGGTTCATTCAGTGGGGTTAGTCGGAATCGCCGATTAACTCAGCGATTCGCTGTTTGGTGTAGTTCATCACCTTCTTGCATGAGCCTTCAACATCGTTGTGTTCGTACTGATTCGTGGAACTATTCGGCGAAACGCCGACTGCTTCTGTCATTGCCTTTTTTATAATGCTCATTCAGGGATTCGCGTACTGAAACAAAGGGCGGAGTGTGTACCCTCGGTGAATCACCAAACATGCTTGGTGATGCTCAAGCTTCAGCTTGTTCATTCTTTTCATCCTTTTTTTTTCCTTTTTGCGTTTAAGTGTCCATGTTTCCACTAAAACATCAAATACCTGAAACTTAAGTGTTTTCATCAGATATTCAGAATAAATTAAGCATTCGAGGCCAATATGAAGTCCCGTTATCCTTATCTTTTTCTTTCTACTCCTATTCAAACTTGAGGTAAGTAATTCCTCTTNCCCTAAATGAGTCCAACTTGTGGACTCATCAGAGGTCAAGGCCAATATGAAGTCCCGTTATCCTTATCTTTTTCTTTCTACTCCTATTCAAACTTGAGGTAAGTAATTCCTCTTGAGTTTTAAGTGTTTTTGGAGTCATGTGTGTTGAGTGAATTTTCCATGATCTCTTTATATTGTGCATGTTCTTCTGAGAAATCAAGTTAAAGCATAAATTGATTCATGATTTATATGTTCCCCATGTTGATTTGCATTTTGTATGATTACTGCATTTTTTACTCCATGAGATGAAATGATGACCATGCTTAATGATGTGTTGATAAGATGACATGTTCGCTCTATATTGTTGTGTTGAGCTTACTTGAGTTGGAGAATCTAGTTCATCCCATGTTGATGTTAATCGTTGAGTTTCATGCATATTGGATTAGTAGATGGAGTACCTACTTTCTTGTCTTTCATGGGCCATATTGTGAAATGGAGTTGAAGTTTCCTCCTTTGAAATTGTGCAAGATGTGATTAGTGCATTTTTAGTTTTTGCCCATTTTAGGTGTTTCATGCATGATAAGCTGCTAGTGTAGAGTTTCTAACTTAGTTTGGTGTTTTGGTCATCATTCGGGGATGAAAGTTCCAAGGGGGAGATAATGTAACATCCCAGAAATATAATGACCTAAGCTAGAGCCTAAAATGTAGTCTAGTAGCCTAATGAAGTTAAACCATAAGGTTAGAGTCCTAAAATAACTTCCCTAATGTAGTAATAGTGTTTTAGTGCCTAAACATCAAGGCACGACCCCTTAGGACTGCCCCCCAAGGGTCCATGAGGAGGACCCAACGGAAGGTTCAAAAGCTATCAAAAAAACACTTTGGACCACGTTTGGGCACCCATGAACCGTGGGTGGAACAACACTCCATGGTTAGGAGGCGTGGTTCAAGATATAGTCTCCCAAAACAACCCCCAAACTTCCATGTTCCAGTCCCATTACACGGGCGTGCAGTACGGTCCGTGGACCAACTCACACCCCGTGGAAGGGTCTCGTGGATGAGGCCTGAAGGTTGGGCATGGTGACAAGCCCTAGCCCCAAACCATGAGTGACGAGTATGGTCCGTGGTTGGGGTCTCGTGGATAGGGGCCTAGGAAGCTGCCATAAGTCGGCCATCTTAGGGGCAATTGGGTAAAATCCTAATTTAATGAATTAAGGGTAGGGATTGTTGTTTCTAGTTATTTTAGATGTTTTTAGGTACTTTTAACTATTAATAAACTCTTTGAACTCTCATAACTCACAAACTCAAACTCAACCATCTTCCCTCCCCTCAAAAGATGCTATACCTAAACTCCATTGAAGAGCAAAAAATAAGGTCAAGATTAGGGTTCAAGATTTAAGCTTTTCACTCCAATTTCATGGGAAAACATCAATTAAAGTATGGGAAACTTGATTCATAGAATACTTTTCTCCATGTAGCCCTTCAACTCTTCATTTCAAAATCGGTAACTTGTTCAAAAACTAGGGTATTCATTCTAGCCATGGGTTCTTCCTAAAAATGATTTTATTATGTTAATTGCATTATATTATGGATAATGTGATGTTTAATGGTAATTTTAATTGGAAAATTCCCCATGAACCCATGAACACCCCCATAACCCCAATTTCATGAATTGTGATGGGTGTATTGATGCAACATGATTACTATGAATTGTATCTATGTTAATCAAGTTATTTAATCTTTTTTTATTCATGCCTATTGTAATATCTTTAGGTGTAATTGTGAGACATGGTGCATGACCTTGATAGGGGTAAATTGCTAGTGTTTGCACATATGATTGAAAGTTGTGTATAACCTTTTGATTCACATAGAAAGTAAATCCCCTATGACTAATGTGTAAAGTGTCGTATTGTTGAAAGGTTGTTCATCCCATACCCTTACACTTGATGATGCAAGAAAAGTCAAGGATGATGATGATGTTATAGTGTTGATTGAAAGTTTATTTCTCATGAAAACACTAACAATGTATTGTGAAAGTTCTACTCACATACTAGTTTTGATTCGAAGGTTGAAAGTACATTCTCACCCTTAATGAATCTATGAGCTTTTTTGATGAATTGTATTGAATGAAGGATAGAGCATTCATTCACTCATGTAAATGAAATTCAAGATTTAATTATGTATATTTTGGGAAATAATGTTTAATATCGAGTGGAAATGGAAACTGAGGTAAAGGCCCTTCCGCCAATGCAAGAGGTTGGGTCAGCCAAGTGAACTCATGAGATGGAAGCTCCTTCGCCAATGTAAGAGGTCGGGTTTCTAGAAGCAATCTCCCTATCCCATAACTATGTGCCAACATAGAACTTAGCTAGTGGATCCACCTTATAGCTATACATTTAGTTCTACCTTAGGCAAGTAGGACACCTTCTCTCAGTGTGGGGTTACACGACACCGGATTCCATGTAGCTCACATGGTCTATGTTGGTAATGGCTACTTTTCCTATATAATAAAGATAATGAATGAGACCTAAACTATACTATGACCCTTTAGTTAGTTTACTTAGTAGGAGTGGGGGTATGGGACTTCACTTCTACATTGCACAAGTAGACTTAGTAGGATGTTGTGGGACGGTTCCTTTATATTATGATGAGATACAAATGTATTCATAAGTATTGAATGTATAGTTGTTATGAATGACTTTCCTTATATTCAAGTAATGTACATGACTATTTTCCTTATTTGTTACTAATGATTATAATGAGGTCTAAAGATGAGATGAATGGCCAAGGTAGCTTCAAGGGAGGTGCTTAGTAGTGTTGGTATTATGGGATGCCAACCATACTTTGCACAAGTGTTCCTTAGGATGGCTAAGGTGTTGATATTACTATGTAATGAGTAGTAATGTGATTATGGCTTATGATGTACATCATAAATGCATGTTGGTTTCTAAACTTGATAGAGGCATACTTTTTAACTAAAATGTCCCTTTTATCATATTTCAAGAATATTATGCATGTTTCCATACTTGGTACATATTTGTGCTAACCCCTTCTTCTTCTACATTTTTGATAAGTGTAGTTTTTGGCTAGGTGACATACAATCTCGTTCTTGAAGAAGACTTGGATTGCTTATTTCCAAGTTGTGTTGAGTCCTCAAGTTTGAGGACTGATCAGTCATTACTTAGTTCCTTTTGTATTTCTTGTATTGATATTTTTATTGGTGTAAAGGGATAAGTCCCAAACTTTGTATTCCTATATTTTAGATGGTGTATGAGACAAAGTCTAGATTCCTATGATTTCTCCTTTATGAAAAATGAAGTTGGACTTCGATTGTAAATTTTTTAATTTTTCTGCATTATTTCTATGTCTTATGTAATGATGATACTAGAAGCTTGTACGAGGCCTCTTCGGGGTCAAGTACGTCGTGTTACATCTAGTAGGTACTCTTGGGTCGTGACATTTCTCGTTCAACTTGGATGTATTTTTGAGAATGAGTTGACTTGGTTAAAGTTTAATTAAGTTACTAGGTTAAAACTAACAAAAACCACATAGTTTAAGGAATAAACGACGTAGTTTAGGTTTCCAACGCATAGGAAAAAGACAAAAACGACCCTGAATTAAAAGCTATTGGAGCCAACAATGGACCTAGTCCACGGACCGTGGTACCATCTATGGTCTGTTCTTGCCAGTCGTCAACTGGCTTTAGTGTCTAGGATCTAGGGTGTTTGTACCACGGACCGTGGTCCTACCTACGGTCCATAGGTCCTGCCATGGTTCTGGACTTAGCTGAGTTTTCCTGGGGTCTATGGAGTCTGAACCACAAACCTGGTCCACAAACAATGGTCCCACCTACAGTCTATAGGTCCTGGCATGGTTCTCAACCTAGCAGAATTTTCCTGAAGTTCTGGGGAGTTCGAACCATGGACCATGGTCCCACTTATGGACCGTAGGTCCTGGCGTGGGTAAAGACTTGGCTGAAAAATTATGCAGTTCTAGGAAGGGAGTTACAGATTGCCAACCACAGACCCCACCTACGGTCTGTGGGTCACGCTATGGTCCGTAGGTGGCGCCGTTGGTGGCAACTGCAACTTCTAATTTTTTCTGGAATCTTGTCTTTCTAGCATACGGGGTGTTACATAATCTCCCCCTTAGGAACTTTCGTCCTCAAATAAAGATTAAACTAGCTGAACATGCAGGGAAAAAGTTGCAAACCCTACCACTAAATACTGGAACCTGATATATGACCGAACTAAGTTCCAAGGACAGGCAAATATGCTAAAAATGCAAGTATAACTGAAGAAACATGATACTAAGACTGAATCTATGCATGAATGACTAAAAAATTGGAGAGAATCTATTACCTCAAGTTGGAATGGAATCGGAAGGAAAGAGATGAGGATACTTGGCATTCATGGCTGTTTTGGCTTCCTAAGTAGCTCCTTTTACAGACTGACTCCTCCACAAAACCTTAACTAACGCTACTTCTTTGTTTCTCAACCATCAAACTTGATGATCAAGAATCTCAACTGGCACATCCTCATAAGTGAGACTATCCTTCGAAACCACACTTTCCAATGGTACTATAGATGTTGGATCACACATATATCTCTTCAACAACGAAATGTGAAAGACCGGATGCATTACTGCTAGTTCTGCTGGCAACTCTAACTCATAAGCTACTTTACAAATTCATTTCATAATCCTGTAAGGGCCTTCATATCTAGGACATAGCTTACATTTCTTGCTAATATCACCACCCTCTTCATAGGTGATACTTTCAGGAAAACCTAATCATCAATTTGGAACTCCAAGTATCTTCTCCTTACATCTGCATAAGACTTCTAGCGACTTTGAGCTGTCTTAAATATATCTCTGATGAGCTAAAATTTTTCCATATCCTCATGAACCGAATCTATACCTTTCAAGGCTGCTTCAACTACTTCAAACCAACCAACTGGAGTTCTACATATATGCCCATAGAATTCCTCATAAGGGGTCATCTGAATGTTGAAATGGCAACTATTATTGTAGGCGAACTCTCTAAGAGGAAGGTTATAATCCCAACTACCCTTGAAGTCGATAATGCAAGCTCTCAACATGTCCTCTAAGGTCTGAAGGGTATGATCTACCTGACCATCCATCAGTGGATGAATTGGTGTGCTGAGATTAACCTAAGCACAATGAACTTTCTGAAATGACTTCCAGAAATGAGAGGTAAATTAACAACGTCTATTTGATATGATAGACAAAGGAACCCTATGTAACCTAAATATCTCATTAATGTAAAGCTTTGTCTAGTCCTCCGCCGAATCTATAGTCTTAACAAGAAAAAAATGAGTAGACTTAGTAACTCTGTCTACTATCACCCCAATGGAGTCATGCTGTCTACGAGTCGAGGTAAACCTGTAATGAAGTCCATGTTTATCACTTCCCACTTCCATGAAGGAATGGTAAACTCTTGATTCATACATCCTAGTTTTTGATGTTCTACCTTCACTTGTTGACAATTAGGGCACTTAGCCACAAAATCTGCTATTTCCCTTTTCATACCTGATTAAATTAATGTTATCAAAGACACTTCATTCAATACTAAGTGTCAACGATCGTTAAGTAGTAATAACCCAACTAAATGAGTTGAGGTCGAGTCCCAAGGGAGTGGTTCGTATTTGAGAATTAATAGAAAAGCATGAATATGCTCAAGTCAATCATAGGTAAAAACATTTACGAATAAAAGAATTGTTCAAATTTGGGTTGACACAAGTGTCAAATAACAGGGGGATATGGTTTGAACTATGAGCTACAACAACAAATAATATGAAAATAGCAAGTATAGAGACGGGATTATTGGGATATGATTGGATCATGGGCTAAGGTAGACAAATAGATGATTGCAATTAATAGTGAATAATTGTAAATCAGTGAATAGGCTATATTTAGTGGGGATAAACTTTTTCTTGAACAATTTAGCCCGAATCAAATTGGTTTCTGTCGAACACCAATAAGCATCAATTAAGAAAAACCTTCGCTTTAGTGCATTCACTCTCCCGAGCTAAATGTGTAGAAAAGAGTTTAGGATTCACTCTCTCGAGTTGAACCCGTGACAACCCAATACCCATAGAACATCAATTCAACAATCTTGGTTTTAAAACCTCTCTCTCGAGCAACCCAAAAATACGAAGGTAGAGTTGCATTTTCAAGTACAACCCTTTAGATGAAGCCACAATTACTGAATGAAATCACTTTTAAGCAACATTTACTCTATCAATTAACAATACCCAACAGCTAAATCAACCCATAATCACATAATCACACCTCAAGAATTATGGTTTAGCTAGACATCATAAAAAGGTAGAATCGTTACCAAATTGTGTTTCCATCAACTGGGTCAGATTAATATTGTCTTTACAAAGGTCTAAGAAAAAAAATCTTCAACACCCACTTCCTATTTCGCAGAAATGGAAATCTTCAACTCTTCAAAGCTAAGGAAATATTGTCTCTAAACTTAGTTCTTAGCTCTCAAACTTGCTAACTGAACAATAATGAAAACTATTAAATGCTAGATACTCAACTAAGAATTTAAAAAAATGTATTTATAGTTGCCAAAAATTTCCTACGAAGGTCCATTAGGCATAATAAGTCGGGATCGCTGATCAACTCGGCAATCCACCCTTTGGTCAATTCCATCGCCTTTTTGCTTTGGCCTTCAACATCTTAAAGTTTTGTAACTTTGGGCGATATGGCACTGCATCGTAGAACTTTTTGGCAACTTGCCGACTACTCCTTTCTATTGCCGACTTGATTTTCTCTTTCAGTGNTGTCTCTAAACTTAGTTCTTAGCTCTCAAACTTGCAAACTGAACAATAATGAAAACTATTAAATGCTAGATACTCAACTAAGAATTTAAAAAAATGTATTTATAGTTGCCAAAAATTTCCTACGAAGGTCCATTAGGCATAATAAGTCGAGATCGCTGATCAACTCAGCAATCCACCCTTTGGTCAATTCCATCGCCTTTTTGCTTTGGCCTTCAACATCTTAAAGTTTTGTAACTTTGGGCGATATGGCACTGCATCGTAGAACTTTTTGGCAACTTGCCGACTACTCCTTTCTATTGCCGACTTGATTTTCTCTTTCAGTGCTTGGCACACTAGAACATTAGGCGAGACCATGTCCGTTCGGCGACTCACCCAATGAGTTTGGCAATCATCAGGCCTTCTTTTCTTTGTTCTTTCAGCTTCCTTGTTCCTTTTAGCTCAAGAGTGTCCATGCTTTGTTCCTCAATCCAAATACCTGAAATTCAAGGATTTACATTAGTTATTGGAACAAAATATGCATTTGGGGACACTAAATCTATTAAAATAAATCCCTAAATGAGTCCAAATCGTGGACTCATCAATACCATTCCACCAAAAGACATCCTCAATATGTACTAGTGGCACATTTATGAATAGAATACGTGGAGTTATGGGCTTTTGTTAGGATATGTTGTCTTAACTTACCTACCCTAGGAATACATAATAAACCTATAGTAAAGCACACCATCTCCACATTGGGAGAAAACCTCAACTTTCTGTTGATGAACTGCATCCTTCAGTTGAAGCAATATAGGATAATTGTCGTGCTTTTCCTTAACCTCCACTAGCAACGAAGATTCTAACCCATTCTAAACTATTACACCACCATCTGATATGCTCATCAAGCGAACTCCCAAGCAAGCAAGCTGGTGAACATCTTTTGTTAGTTCATTTCCTTTTTCCTCAATATGTACTACACTACCCATAGATAGTCTGCTAAGAGCATTTCGTATCATAGTCCTTGAGTAACTCAAGCCACCTCTTCTGGCAATGATTCAACTTTTTTATGGGTGAACATATACTAAATGCTCGTATGGTTCTTGAACATATCTACATGAATGATGAGTCTACAAATTGGACTCATTTAGGGATTTTTTTATAGAAATAGTGTCCTCGAATGCTTATTTTGTCTCAATATCTGATGAAAACTCTTACGTTTCAGGTATTTGAAGTTTTAGTGGAAGGATGGACACCTATGCGCAAAAAAGAACAAAAAGGCTGAAAAGAACGAAGAAGTTGAAGCATGAGCATCGCCAAGAACCTTTGGTGATTTGCCAAAAGCACAGACTTCGCCCTTTGTTCCAGTATGCGAAGCCTTGAAGGAACAGGATCAAAAAGGTGATGAAATAAGCAGTTAGCGCTTCGCCGAATGGTTCCGCAGAGTAGTACTATACCACCCAATGGTCCAAAATGTGAAGATGTTGTAGGCATGCACTCAGCGGCGATGAGACAAATGAAGGGTGAGTCGCTAAGTCATTCGGCGGACTCGACTAACCTCGCTGAACTATCCGCCTGCACTAATTTCTGATGGCTATAAATGCTAAACTCTTTATTAATTTTACAAGTTCCGAACCATTTTTATTATAATTTTCAAAATAGAATAGTACGTTTTTAGATATTTTTTGTCAAGTTTGGAAAGGGTTTTGTGGGAGACTTGAAGAGAGAAGAATTTCATCTTCCCCAAGTTGGAAGTGGGTCTTTTCTATTCATTTTCCTTTGCTTAAATTAAGGTTTAATTTCTTATGCCCATTTGATTTCATTATCATGTTAGGTATAATTTCTTATTTCTTGATGTGTGGCTAAAAACCCCATTCNCATCTTCCCCAAGTTGGAAGTGGGCCTTTTCTATTCATTATCCTTTGCTTAAATCAAGGTTTAATTTCTTATGCCCATTTGATTTCATTATCATGTTAGGTATAATTTCTGGCTAAAAACCCCATTCTTGGGGTGTGATTTAGCAAATATGGGTTGATATTCTTGCTGGGTCTTGCTTCCTGATATATTACATGTATTTTAGTTGTGATTTCACCTAGTGGTTGTGGTTTAATCTAAAGGGTTTGTGGTTGCAAATAGAAAGCCACCCGAGAGGGAGGTTGTGAAACCAAAACCAGTACACTAATGGCCTAAGGAGTGGGTCGACATGAGGTTCAGCCCGAGAGGGTGAGCCCTAGTCCCATATCCTAACACTCAGCTCGAGAGAGTGAGTGGGGTAAGGCGTAGGCTGGAATTCATGCGGCAAATAGGGGTCCGAGAGGAACGCATTTGAAACGGGGTAAGTTGCCTGAGAGAGAAGTTATTTCCATTTAAAGCTTAACCTAGTCACTATTGTCTTGCAAATTTTCTATTGAAAGCATGTACCCAACAATTTATCTCAACTTGTATTGCGGTTACATCCCAAGAACCTTTCCCCATACTTGATTTTCGTGTTTATTTTGTTGTTTTATCGCTTGTTACAAAATCCCCCATTTGATATTTGACACTTTCGTGTCACCCCCTTTTATTTACTATATTTTTATTCGTTAATATCTTTAGCTACGATTAGTTAGAATGTCAACTCTATTTTTCTATCAATTTTCAAAACTGCTCCCTTCGAACATGACCCCAACCCTTGATTAGGTTACTATATTGTCGACGATAGTAGACACTCATACCGTAGGATAGTGTCGTTGGTCATGATAAGCATCAAAATGGCGCCGTTGCCGGTGAGTGGTGTTAGTTGAGAATTTTTAGTTCACTAGAATTTCCGTCTTATTAATTGTAGTTTACTAACTTAACTTTTAGTTGTGTTTTATTGGTTGTGGAAACATTGCAGAAAGCATGAGTGTCAATTGTAGTAACGGGAGCCAGGTGATGACATCGGAAATCTCCATGACGTCCAAGAACCCGATCTCAATGATCTGTATCTCATGGGAGGTGTTGGAGCTATTCGTCTACCCCCAACAAAAGGAAACATTGTATTCCACATAACAAGCACCATGTTGTAACTTCTGCAATAAAGGGGCTTTTCAGCGGATTAGCTCATGATGTCCCACACGAACATCTTTGAAACTTCGTAGACGTGTGTGGACCATTCTCATTCAAAAACATTTCTCAGGAATCAGTTCGATTGAGGTTACTTCCTCTCTCATTGATGGGTGAGGCGTGCAAGTGGTTAGCCGAGTTGCCACGTAACTCAATCACTTCGTGGGAGGAGTTGGTGAATGCATTTAATGTGCGATTTTTCCCTTCCTCGAAGATGATGACTATCCGAGATAGCATCCAAAGCTTTAAGCGTCTGAACAACGAACCTCTGCACGAAACCTGGATCAGATTTAAAAAACTGGTGCAACAATGCCCAACACATGGTCTTCATAACAACGAGCTGCTTCAATACTTCTACCGTAGTCTAGACTCGATAAACAAGGGTGTAGCTGACCAACTTTCACCCAGAGGCTTAATGCAGGAACTATACGCAGTGGCAGTACAACTCATTGATGGTATGACAACCATCAATAGGGCGTGGTACAACCACGAAGATCAAGTCTCACCAGTCACATTTCAAATATCTAAGGAGCAGGTTGAAAAAGACAATAAGAGAGATAAAAATATGGCCAAGATCATGACACAACTTGATATTCTATCTAAAAATGTCATGGGTACTAGTACCCTTGGTGTCAATGTTGTGGGAGTTGGGTGCGAAACTCCTGAAGAGGCAAGTTTCGACGCCTTATATAACAAAGAGGTAAACTTCCTAGCCAACCAAGGTGGTGGTTATCGATCAAACTACCCAATGCAGGGTGGAAATCAAGGTTGAGTTAGAGATGAAGGATGGAAGGATAGAGAATGGATAGACCGAAATCCTAATTGGAAAGATAGGGAGAAAAACAGATATGTGCCCCCCCCATGAATACCAAAAGCCAAAGGACTAAGAGGGTAGTAGGTCTGAGGATATGCTTTCGCGCATTCTCAACAAAGTTGAAGGGTCGGACAAAATACTAAAAGGCATGAAAGAGGATGTTTCCACCCTCAGCCAGACCGTTACCTCCTATTCAGTTTCAATTAAGCAATTAGAGACCCAAATGGGTCACATCTCGTCTTACCTAAATCCGAGATAGCAAGGGGGCTTGCCTAGTGACACTATGGCTAACCCCAAGAGTGATAATTTAAGGTGAACCAGCATCGTTCCACGACGTTAACTAAGGTGTTATTTGGGAGGCAACCCAAGGTTTTAAACGTAGGATTTTACTTTTATAAATAACAGTGTGTTGATTGTGTAGGTGAAAGGGTAGAAAGTGAACGAGAAGTACAAATTTACGAAAGGAATTTCCGGTCAGTGAATCACCAATTGGCGAGTCGCCAACCATATCGGCAATCCTAATGCAGACCACCATTTGGACCTTCAGTTCAATTGAAGGTCGTGTAAAACTCAGCGAGTCAAGAGATCACTCTGCGAATCGCCAAGTGGTTTGGCGATCTTAACTAATGTCGTTGAACGGGAGAAAACTGGATGATCTTTTAGCCACAGGTTTAATAACATAACCTCATTCTCTTTTTCCCTCACTTTTTCACCTTTCCAAACTCACACCTGCACTCTAGTCTTAATTTTCTTGCACTCTTGAAGTATCTTGGTTCATAAATTTGTGCACGGATTTGGATTGCATTGCTACCTAGCACCTCGGTAGCTTCTTAATTAGTACAAAATGTTAGCTTCGTGATCCCCGTAAAATTTTTTTTCAGCATTGTACTCATTTGCAAGATCTTTGGTATTGTTGAACCTCCTTTATTGGATAGAATGGGTTAATTATTAATTGTTATTTGATAATCTTGCTTAAACTGCCTAAATTTTGTTCGCTAATGCATCTAGTTGAGTTAGTGAGTGATGGGTGGTGTTTGTATGTTATAGGTCCTGGTCTAATTTGTGCTATGTGAGCTTAAACTTTTTTTTCGGGGGATGCGAGGTTGATGAGCTTAAACTCAAAAGTAGGCACGTTGGGTAAATCGGTGAGCTATGATGAGCTCGCCAAGCCACTTCGCGCTTCGTCAAATTGCGTTATCTCTCCTTTATTATGATACTTCATTTTTTGTGGCGTATTTAACTTTCGGCTTAAAGCACAAGGTCGCCAAAAGCACTCGGCGGCTCGCCAAACTCCTTCTTGGTCGCCTTTTGTCTGCACCCCTACTCGCTTCTGCACTGTGACCTTCGGCGGATACCCCATTGCTCGCCGAATGTACTCGGCGACCCACCTACTGGACTGACAAATTTTCCTGCAACTGTATGTCCTTGTTTTGTTTGTCAAATATATTATAGTGTTATCTCAAGACTTTGCAGACATAGCCATATTGAAAGTTGCAGGAAGAAGCATTCCACCGAGACACATGAGAGCTCAAAAGTTCAGAAGAAATGCAAAGAGTGAGAACAAGACAACCAATTTGAGGAGGAGGGTGCAAATTAACCATAATGTCCCTTCGTGGACCCGAGGGTTCATCAACGCAATGCATGCCTTTAAAGAAGCTCATTAAATAGATAATATGGTGGAGGCTAATATTGCTATAGAGACTGAAGTAGAGCAAAAAGAGAAAGAGAAAAAGGGTCAGAATGATAACACACCGGGCACTGATGCCCAGACACATGGAGCAACTGCTTAAACAGGATCCCCTCTTTACCCCCCTCTCTATTTTTCTTTATCTGACCGTTTGGATACTTATTACTTGCATTTGAGGACAAACACTTTTTATTTATGGTGGGGTGAGGCCCACACCTTTTGTGTTGACAATCATGTTTTGTTCTGAATATATTTGGGTTGTTTGCTTCAAGTTGTGTTTTAAATACTACTTTTCTGTGGATGTTTGAGCTTATGGCTCCTGTTGTTTTAATTGCAAAATAATTTTGATACTTTCAAAAAATATTCGCCACCTCTTGTGTAGAAAGTGGTTGTTCTTTTGCAAAAATTTAAGTCTCAATTTCGATCAATACCAATGACTTGAATAGTGCTCCCAATTGAAAAAACATAAATGCACGGCTACGACGAGGCCAAATGAAGTTACTTAGACAATATGTGCACTATTTGGATCTCGTTGTGACTAGCCATTTATCGAATTGATTTTCTTGTGAGAATCGTTGCACGCTAGCGAACGTGTTTAGTCTTATTTGACTGAAGTATCGATGCCTTGTGTGATTAGCTTACTTTGAACCATGCATGAATAAACCTAGTATTTGCCCGGTTAGTCTGATTGATTTAGAAAGGTGTACTGTTGAGATGATCTTAGGCAATCTTAAAGAGTGTGAGCCAATTTGACATATACCTCTTTTTGTGACATACCTGTGAGCATGTGAAACTCTTTTGAACACCTATGAGCCTTACCTTTCTTTGGAAGAACCTTGATAAACCCTAGACCTTATTTGATCCGCTACTTATAATCCTCCTGATTTGTGGTTTAGTGAATAGCCAACTTAGGCCAAAAGCCTAGGTTGGCGGTGTGGTGAAAGGAAAAAGGAGAAGTCAATAAGTGCAAGAAAAGTCCCCCTTAACCCATGGTATTGCATAAAAATGGAACCTCTTCAATTAAAAAAATATATATATATATATATCTGAAATGTGGAATAAAGTACGAAGGGAATCGGGTTTCAAGCAATCCATGGAGGAGAATAAAACAAAAAGGGTGACTTAGAAGCACTAGAAAAAAAATTGATAAATGAAAAGAAAGGAATGCCTTGAGAATGCCACAACTCATGAAGAAAAAGTCACTAAGCCTAAATTACCATACCTTTGCACTCAGCCTCGTTACAAGCCTTAGAAACACCTTTTCGATCTTGAGTAAGCTGGATCGTAAGTCAATTGGAAAATAAGGGCAAACCTATGGGTGAAAACATGCATTGTGTTCCTCTTTTTGAGTGTGGGCATTGTATCTGATTCCTGATCTTATATTGACTCATATATGTGTGTGAATATGGAATCATTCTTTGTGCGAGGGCATTTAGATGTTTTTGTTGAGCTTGAACTTGCACAAGTAGCAAGTATTGCGAGCATGAGAATCTTTGGTGATGGTGTGTCACAATTTTAATCTTTGAGTAGACAATTGATCCTTGCATAAGTAAATTGAGTCTTGTTGTGTGCATTCATGATTCAGTCTTGTGTAGCACTGTTTGAGGCACCCATTTTGAATGGCTAAACTTTAGTTTGCTTGAGGACCTGCAAAAGTTTAAATTGGGGGGGGGGGGGGGTTGATGAGTCCACAAATTGGACTCATTTTGGGCTTTATTTTGATGGAAATAGTGTCCTTGAATGCTTGTTTTATCTCAATACCTGATTAAACTGCTGAAGTTTCATGTATTTGAAGTTTTAGTGGAAGCATAGACACTTAGGCGCAAAACGGAGCAAAAAGGGCTGAAAAGAACAAGAAATGGAATCCTGCGGATCACCTAGTTTAACTTGGCGAGTCGCCGAAACGACATGAACCACCCTTCGTTCCAGTACGCGAAGCCTTGAAGGAAGTGTATCAAAAGGCGAGGGAAGGAGCAGTCGGCGAGTCACCGATCAGTTCCGCGAAGCAGTACTGTACCATCCAATGATCCAGAATGCGAGGATGCTAAAGGCAAGACACTGAAGATGACGAGATGACCAAAAGGCGGATCACGGAGTTCATCGGCGATCTCGACTAATGTCGCCAAACAATCTTCCGCAGCACAATCTGTGAAAACTATAAATTCTAGTTAGAATTGTAGTCTTATAAGAATTTTTTGGGGAGTGGAACACTTTAGAGTAAAAATTATTATTAGTCTATAGTATTCTTTCTGTATTTTTCTCTCAAGTTTGGAGAGGGTTTTGTTAAGACTTGAAGAAAGGAGTTCTTCTTCCCCAAGTTTGAAGGGGGTCTTCTCTATTCACTTTCCTTTGCTTAATTTAAAGTTTAATTTCTTATACCCAGTTGATATCATTATCATGTTAGGTATAATTTCTTATTTCTTGATGTGTGGCTAAAACCCCCCATTCTTGGGGTGTGATTTAGCAAATATAGGTTGATATTCTTGTTGGGTCTTGCTTGCTGATAGGTTAGATGTATTTTAATGGTGATATCACCTAGTGGTTGTGGTTTAAACTAAAGGGTTAGTAGTTGCAAATACAAAGCCACCCATGTGTATTTGGCTTGCCCGAGAGGGAGGTCGCGAAACCAAAACCACTAGACTGATGGCCTAAGGAGTGGGTCGACATGAGGTTCAGCCTGAGAGGGTGAGCCCTAGTCCCATATCCTAACACTCAGCTCGAGAGAGTGAGTGGGGGTAAGGCATAGGCTGGTCTTCATATTGCAAATGGGTGTCCGAGAGGAATACATTTGAAACAGGGTAAGTTACCCGAGAGGGAACTTATTTCCATTTAAAGCTTAGCCTAGTCACTATTGTCTTTCAAACTTCCTATTGAAAGCATGTACCCACCAATATATCTCAACTTGTATTGCGGTCACATCCCAAGAACCTTTCCCCATACTTGATTTTCGTGTTTATTTTGTTGTTTTATCGCTTGTTACAAAACCCCCATTTGATATTTGACTCTTTCGTGTCACCCCATTTTATTTAATATGTTTTTGTTCGTTAATATCTTTAGCTACGACTAGTTAGAATGTGAACTCTATTTTTCTATCAATTCTCAAAACTGCTCCCTTGGAATACGACCCCAACCCTTGGTTGGGTTACTCTATTATCGACGATCATAGACACTCATACCGTAGGATAGTGTCGTTGGTCACGATAAGCATCAAAATGCGTCAGCATTTCGTGCATTAGCATTCCTTGGGTAAGTTCTACGAAGAGCCATGATCTAAAAATGCATAACGATGGTATAGAAAAAAGATCATACCCACAAATGATAAGAATATCAAGAAAGTGAAGTTTTTCCTAAAACACTCTGTAGCCTCCCCCTCATAGGAGTGGCACGCTTCATAATTATGAAAGGGACTCTACTTAGTGCGGCTTTTCATACATCCTAGGACTCTTGAACCTAGTGCTCTGATAACAAGTTTGTCACACCTTGAGGCTACCCCCTTGACATAAACACGGGACTTAGGATCACCAGTGGCCCCAACCTAACCCTTCTAGCATATAATAAGCATACTTAAAGATTTACTGAAAAAAGGATATATTGTGCAGAAGCTAGAAGCATGACATAAAATGAAATGATGGGGAATACCCATTCTAGGTCTAAGTATATAAAACTGAGTTTAACGACAACTAAAAGTTCAAACTCAACTAAAAACTAAATATAAACTATGTTTAAATAAAAGCCTCTACTTACTAGAGATGCTGGTACATGCCCCATCTAACTATAGCGACACTGAAACTAAAACAAGAATAACTAAATAAAAGACATGTCAATCGTCCTTGAAGAATGATGACTCACTACTGATACTACTGAACTGGAGACCGGGAACCGATCAATGCGGGATCTGAATGCTGAGGACATGAACCTACATCACGAGAAGATGAAGTAGAGAGTATGCGTCAATACTTGATAGGTACTAAGCATGCAGGTTAGGATAAAGCTAAACAATAAATATACATAACTGAACAAAGTAATAAGAGCAATGATATAATATGAACTGAATGTAAATACTGAAATATACTTAATACTAAGCTAACTAAATGCAATGACTAAGTATGAATATGCTGAGACTGAATACTAAGCTATAACTAATACCCTGGTCAACACATTAGGGTCTGACAATGGGAGCTACTATTAATCGACATAAAACCACAAGAGTTATCTGTGGAGTCTGGTGTATCTCCCCATCGAGAGGACCCAATATACGTTGTCAGGGTTATAAAGGGAATAAATGGCATGATCACTAAATATGTTGCCTACAGAGAGGACTTATCCTACGGGGGCACCTAGTTATGGGACTATGAGTGTTACTGACCCTTATTGCACTCAATGTTAAGCCTACTCCCAACTGATTATGTAAGTAACACATTATAATAGAATTTATGTATTACTGAATAGCTCAAATTACAGACATGTTAACTAAAAATCCAACATTAATGTATTGATAATGAAACATTCTTTACAGGGGCATGTATATTTGTTTTGACTAACCTAGCAAGTGTAATCATGAACTTAACAAATCTACACAACAAGGGTTCTGAGTTTCATTCAAAGAACTAAGCAATGATTCTACGAAAACACGATAATCTATTTTTGATTAGTCTAACAGTTAAATCACAATAATAATCTTGAATTCTAGAAACCCTATCTCTAAACCTTATATAGAGAATCAAGAATCTGACTAAATTGTAGAGACCTAATCGGTGAAAGGAATCCACTAGTGAAATTCCACATACCTGGTGATGAATTTCGTGGAGAAATCTTTTTATTTCGGGGCTGGAACTAGAGGAAACCTTGTTGCATTCTTGTAGAGGGTTGGTCGACTCTTTCCCTATTTTCTCATTCAACTTGGATGAATTTTGGAGAATGAGTTGTCTTGGGTAAAGTCTAATTAAGTTACAAGGCTAAAACTGACCAAAACGACGTAGTTTAGGGGTTAAACGATGTAGTTTAGGTGTCTTACACCTAGTGAAAAGACCAAAACGACCCTAACTTAAAAGTTGTCTAGGCAACGACGGACCTAGTCCACAGACCATGGTCCGACCTATAGTCCGTCCTGTTCAGTCGTTGACTGTCTTTAGAGGTTGGGATCTAGGGAGTCTGAACAATGGACCAGGTCCATAGACCGTGGTCCCACCTATGGTTTGTAGGTCTTGGCATGGTTCTTGACTTAGCTGACTTTTCCTGGGGTTCTGGGTAGTCTGAACCACGGACCTGGTCCACAGATAGTTGTCCACCTAAGGTCTATGGGTCTTAGCTTGGTTATGGAGTTAGCTTAATTTTCCTGGGGTTTTGGGAGTCTGAACCACGGACCGTAGTCCCACCTACGGTCCGTAGGTCCTGGAATTGGTCAAGATAGACTTGGCTGAAAAGTTTTGGGGTTCTGGGAAGGGAGGTGCATGCAGCCAACCATAGACCCCAACTACGGTCCGTGGGTCACCATACGGCCCAAATGTGGCACCTGCAACATCTGATTTTTCTGCAATCCGGTCTTTCTAGAATACGGGGTGTTACATGTAAGGTGTTGATGATCATGGGAGTGACACCAGTGGAAAAGGCAAAATTGGTCACTTATCAACTTAAGGGTGTTGCTCCAGTTTGTTTCAACGAATGGAAACAAGAGAGGGCAATAGATGTGGGTCCTCTTGATTGGGAGAAATTTAAAGTCACTTTTGTTCGTATGTTCTTTCCCCTTGAGATGAGAGAAGCAAAGGTACTTGAGTTCATTAACCTTCACCAAGGAGATATGAGTGTGAAGGACTATGCTTCGAAATTCACATAATTATCTAGGTATGCTCCAACTATGTTTGTTGATACAAGGGCAAGTATAAGTAAGTTTGTGTCGGGTGCTTCCGACTTAGTGGTCAAAGAATGCCAAACCGCCTGCTTATTAAGGAAATTGATATTTCTCGTTTGATGGTTCATGCACAAAGAATAGAAGAAGAAAAGTTTAATATGGAAACTAAAGATCCAAATAGGGCAAGAAGGGATGATGGTGAGTATTCACATTCAAGCTCTGATGGAGGAAATCATTCTCAAGGTAAGGGTGGTAGTGAGAATATGTGGCACGAGTGTAGGGAGTGTGGGATAAGACGTGAGGGTAAATGTCTAGCTGGTTCTAATGTTTTCTTTTATGTGCAAAGATAGATAATAAGATAAGGAATTATCCTTCACTTGCTAGAAATAAGAGAGATACCCAACGACGGGCTCAACCCTGCCCTTCCTCCGGTCCTAGTGGTGGTTTGAAACAAGATAAGTTCTATGTTTTTCAAACTCAACAAGATCATGAGAGTTCCCCCGAATGCGGTAATTGGTATGTTAAGGTTGTTTAGATTGTGGTTACGCATTGCTTGATATTGAGTGTTTTGTCGAATATGGTAACATTCCATGTATGGAGATTGTGTTTGGAGTAGTCCTTGAAATCCTTGTGGAATCTTCTAAGGTGTTTACTTGTATCCGTGGTTGAGTGGTTGTTCAAAATTTTGTGATATGTTTTTGACTAAGGAAGAGGGATTTGAAAAAGCTAGTGGGGTTTTCTCCAAAGGGGGAGATAGTGCGCTTCATGAAATGTACGTGAGTAGAACTATGTTGGTTTTGGAAAAGTTCCTTGTTATGGTTTGGTGGGTGAATGTTTGGAGGCAATGTGACCGCTTAGTATCCCTATTTCTTTCCTTCTATATTGGAGTTTAGCTTGAGGCCTTAGCTCTCATGTTTAACTCGTTAGGATTCTTATGTCTTAGTCATCATATGTTTCTTCATACATGAATGCTCATGAACATTTTGATTTTCAAAATTATGATTTAGTTCAATTGATTGATTGCTTCATGTTTATGTGCATTTGCGTATGATCATGCATGTTTTTCCTATGAAAAGATGTTTTAGAAAAAGTATGCTTTAGCTTGGAGTTGAAATTTCCTCCTCGAATATGTGCATTTATGTGAATGCATTTGTGATGGGCTACTAGGTCTGGTTCCTATCTTTCTTATGATGTTATGAACATGTTTTATTTTAGAGTCAATGTTTCTCCTTGGTTATGTGCATTTTGATCGAGTTGCATTGATGATTTGGTTGTTAGTTTCTCTCCTACTCTTTTCGTGCTAGTTTGAGTTCCATTCGAGGATGAATGTTCCCAAGGGGGAGATAATGTAACTCGTCGGATCCGAGAAAGGCTAGAAAGGGTCCAAGAGGGAAAGTCACAAGCCAAAAACTGGACCATGGGACCCTCCAAAGAGCCCTAGACGGGCCCTGAAGGGGACCACTGACCTTTTTGTGCTCGTGAAATTGTTCAAGAACTTGACCAAAAAGGTTCCCCTCCAACAGACCCTTAGACGGCCCGTGTTGGGAATCACAGACCATACAAGTGGTTTTCAACTGGGTCAAGTCAATAAGGGCTCTCCCCTAGCCACTGTTCAAGGTCCACGAGCATCACAATGGCCCGTGAAGCCCCACATGCACCGTGAAGTCATCCATGAAGGGTTTTCATTAAACATAAGAGTTTAGGGTCAACTTCAAATGATCAAATCTTTCAGCATAAAATGAATTAAGTGGAACATGACCTATTTAGAGGTCTCTGAGTCCTCCTTCAAATGCCACATAGTTTGCCTAATTCCAAGCTCGGAGTAAAGAGTTATTCCCAAAATAGTGAAGTACTGTCAGACAGAATTTCATCACGACCCGTTTGGTGGGTCGTGGTTGTGTATGACGACCCGTTTTGTCCTCCGTGATGCCAATTCGGTAGTTTTTAGTTAGTGACTTTTGGGTCTTTTCCCCAATTATTTTAACTCAATACTATGTCAGTTATCCTTCTACCGAAAGCCTTATTTAGTGATTTTAAATCTCCAAATCACCCAAACCCAGCTCCTTCACTCAAATATTTCTCTATCTAGAAGTTGAAGAAAAAAAGCTAGGATATCAAGATCAAGCCTCCATATCCTCCACTGCTTCAAAGCTTTTGGAATCAAAGGTATGATAGTATTCATCCATGGAGCCCTTTCCTCCATTAAGTTCCCAAATTCTCCAAATTACAAAGTAAGAATTCTCCAATTAAGTTAGGATTTTCTTCAATTGTCATGGGTTCCTTTCAATGCTGATTTATTTGATTGATTTATGATCTTTTATGCATTAATTGAAGTAATTGCATGTTTTTAAGTTGATTTCCCATGAACCCATCCATAAACCATGTTTTCTAAGCTATGTTGATATCATGTGGGTATTTAACTATGAAAGATGTATATGAATTTGAAGATTCCTTGACTCTAAGACTTGATGCAGCTTATGAATTATTGAAAAGAATGCATGTTCATGAAAGTATGTTTATTGCTCAAGAAAGCTTATAGATGAGATTGTCTATATGTTCTATGAAACCTGGCCACATGATATTAGTGACATCTAGATTTTCCCTCAATGCTTTTAGCAATATTTTTGTAAATTAGATCTTGATTAGTATGGAATCCGAATATGCCATCAATGATCATAAGCTACGATTTCAAAACTATTTTCATTAGTATGAGGAGAATCACTAGCATGGAGTGAATTAAAAGCTATTACGAAAACATCATGGACGGTGAAAGGTTTTCTCATGCATGGTCTAAAGAGCTATCATATGATAAGACAAGGGGCGACTACCCATGTCTTTTAAATATAGGATAAGTCAAGACTTAATAACTACTCTGTGGGATTTATGCTTAGCACCGAGAGGATATTGAGATAGAAGCTCTTCCGTGTTGAGGTCGGGTTTTGAGAAGAAATCTCTTTATCCCTTACCTATGTGCCCTCATAGGATGATGGTCTAGATATATATTAGCTAGTAGATCCACTTCAGCTCAGATTCATCGTTCTACCTTGGTAAGTAGGACAACCCTTTTCGGTGTGGGAAATCTCACGTGGTCATTATTTAGGTTAAGGCTCATTCCCACAATAATGAACTAATGCTACTTCAAGAAGTATCTCAGATGTGTTCAAAGATGATTTTTGTTGCATTAACCATGTTTTACGACTAGTATTTTCAAACCCTCTTATCTTATGTTTTAACTTGGTCTTTGCATATCACGAAAATGTCCCTTTTAGCATGATTTCATACTTTTATGTATCACTATCATACTTAGTGCATTTTTGTACTAACTCATACTCTTGCCTAGATTTCTTATCCTAAAATGTAGGGTCCCACAATTCTAATTCGTAGCTCCATGGCTAGGATCTCTTAGTAGTTGAAGAATGAAGATTGATGAGGCCTCATATTTCGAGGACCAATACTTTATTTCATTATTTCTTTTCATTTTAGTTTTAAACTTGATGTACGGGTTACGTCCCGAGTTCTCTTTTGTACTACATGGCTTGAGACATTGTTAGACTTCTGTTTCTTCTCTAAAAAAATTTTATATGTTGAAATTATCTTTTAAATCTATTGATTTCTATTATATTGTATGATGTATGCTAAGTGGCTTATATTGGGCCTCTCGGGGTCTTGTACACTATGTCATGTCTAAGGTATACCATTGGGTAGTGACACATATTCTGACAAAGTCAAGAATGGCCCATGAACTTTGTTTTGAGGAGGAAGTGGTGGTTGACTATGACCAATGTCGATTTGTCTCTCTCAGAGCACAACAAATATATTATGTTGATTTGATTAAGAAGAAGTTTCTTTCAGAGAGAGGAATTTCACTTGAGAAAGTAAAGAAAAATGCTTCCAACTTTCTACCAAAGGCTGATATCCTCCGATTGGATATGTTTTGCATCTGGACCTTCCAAGGTAATGAGTAATGGGCGAGGGAGTTTTGTGAAAACCGCATGGAGACTGATATGACAACAAGGTAAGGATTTTATGCTCACACCTGACTACGAAGGCATGGACATGGATGCCCATTGTATGCAGACACATTTACCCAAGTTGAACCTTAGCAACATTCCGGTGTTGCAATCTCAAATAGTAACTTTTGTACTTATTGATGTCCCAATTAATCTAGACCATTTTATTGTCAATGAGTTTTGGGAGTTCAAAATGCATGGAAACATGTGTCTTATTGTTCTATCTCTGATCACAGAGTTTTGAAAACTAGCTGAGGTAGAGGTTCTTTTGGGTTACACAAGGATGGATCTCAAAAATATAGTTTTCTACTTTAAATAGGTGGTGAGGGCACAATGGTTAAAAGCAAGAAGAGGAATGTCTACTCCGGTAAGTCTGTGCATGTGGAGGATGACACTTCTACACCTCCAATTGTGGGTCCTTTTGAGTCGTTGGCTCGTAAGATGTGGATTTTGAATAATTTTGTGTAAATTTCAATGTAATTATGTTGGGTCTAAGAATATAAAAGAGTTTGAGGGAAATCTTTCAATTTTAGGGGAGTTAGAAATGAAATTGAATCAAGAAAATTCGTCAAATTTTTGGGCAAGGGCTTGGGGTGGCGCGCCACCATAGCGCAAGAAATACTTCCTAGTAATTTGGGGCATGGCGCGACAAGCCACTCTGTGCGCCCCAAACACTGGTCAGTAATTTTGACTCTGGCACCCCACGCCAAGGTCACCAGGTCCCCTACTCTTCCGTCTTTCTTTCCACGTATTTTCACTCGAGTCATACATATGTTCTCTACATGATATCCACATTTAAAATCTTCATTAATCCTTGAGAGAATATGTGTATCCAAGTCATAACTCTTGAATTCATAATTCAACTTCAAGATAGAGTTAAGAGTAACGTTCCAGGAAGTTATTTTGAGACATTTGAGAAGTCTTTTGCAAACTATTAAAACTTGTTTAAAGACTTGAGTATGAGGATGAAGAGAGTTGAGTTTAATTTTTCAAAATGAATATATCAGAACAAAATATTCCTATGAGTAAATAATTTTACATTTACAATGAGAGGAAACTTTAATTTCTAAAATAAGTTCACGAGGAGTTTTGGCACTATCTCTTTAGAGAACCTTTTGAGTAAATGTATAGAAGTTTGAGGATTAGGAAATATTTTTAAACATATGATTATGAGCTATATTATTGAGAGTAGTATTAAGCACCGATATGGGGATGAGTTTAGAAAACTCTAAATCCTCATAAACCATGCATGGCAACATGGGTAAAGGGTCATACTTTTTAGATGATTCCTTATTTCTTTTTAAACATACCTTAGTGGATCCACTTAGTTGAGGATTTCCTATAGTCCGGCAAGGTATAGGACAGTTCCGGCAGTGGGGGCAAAATGATGTATCATAGCTCATAGTGATGGTAGTCGGTTAGAGAATCTTAAATACATTTAGTTATTATCTACTATTTTAAAAGCTTTCTTTATAATGCATCTTTATGAATGCTTTTATATTGAACTGAGTTGAGTATTTCTGAGTTTGATTATCCTTGAGTCTCTTTGAGTATCATTTAGTTGAGTTGAAATGAGTTTAGATGAGGTGAGTATGTTCTTCCATTTTATCATCTCAAGCTTATGTTTTTGCCTTAGAGTTCCACTTGCATTCTCGTCCATTCCTTGTACTGATGTCAGTTGATGTGCACCTTTCATGATGCAGACACAAGTAACCATGGTCATCAAGAGGCGCTCCGTTGATACAACTTGTTGTTCCAGAGTTGCTTTGATGAGTCTCCTTTATTCAGAAAGTTCCACATTTACTTTCAGTCATATTAGGATGCCGTAGGTCTTGTACCGATTTCCATCATAGTTATTAGAGGCTTCATAGATAGACAACAATAGTTGAGAAGTCTTTTTCTCATTCCCTTGTTGATATTTTAAAGAGTGTGAGTTGAACACTTATGTTCTTTTGAGCCTACTTACTAAACTATTTTACTTATGATATCTTATGAATTGACCTTGTTTGAGATTTTTTTTTTTGAGTCAGTCTTTCGCTGAAAGTTGAGCCAGGCTAAGGGTTCACTTGGGGCCAACAATTGTTCTCGAGTGCCGGCCACATCCAGGGTGTTGGCTCAGGGAGTGACCAACTTGGTATCACAACACAGAGTTCAAGAGTCCTAGGATGTCTATGAAGTCATGTCCGTAGAGTCCTAGTTATCGATCTGAAGCGTGCCACATCAATAATTAGCAGGCTGTGACATTTAGGAAATATCTAACTTCCTTCATACTATTTTGGTGTGATAAAGTTAAACTTTATGAAAGTTTCCTTATAATTCGTGCTTACGCGTATCATTCAGATCATGCCTCTACGAAGAGTTGTTTGAGGTCGTCCTTCTAGGTGGATTGTTGACCCCCAGGATCAAGCGGTTCCTAATCCACCAGAAGTGGAACCCCAAGGAGAGGTAACTATGCTAAGTTTCAGAATGCTATCAGAATGTTCAATCAAGTTGTAGCCAATCAAGCTGGTCAACAAGGAGTGGTTTGACGGGATATGGCTGATATATCCATGATTCGTGAGTTCTTAATGATGAATCCTCCGAAATTCACCAGTTCAAGTGTCACTGAGGATCCGGAGAACTTTGTGGAGGATTTGCAGAAAGTGTTTGAGGTGATATATTTTGCAAATTGATGAGTCGGGGATTTTTACTCATTTAGTGCTTAATATGTAGAGTTTTAATATCCTCAATGCCTATTTTATTCTCTAAACTGATGTTTTAATACTAATTTACATTAATGAAGGCAAAAGAGCAAGAAAAGGACATTACCAGGCAAAAAAGGGTGAAAAGGCTAAAAAATTAGAAGACAAGAAAGGATGATGATCTCCAAGAACACTCGGCGAGTGGTTCTTCAGATAGCCAAAAAGTACAGCAAGCAAGCCCTGGGAAGAAGCTAACTCTGTGATGGAAAATGGTGTGTCAGCGAAGCGGTGATTGGATCGACGATGAAGATCCTTATCGCCTAAAGTCACAAAAGTTAAATGGTGAAGATTCAAGTCAAGAAGGCGATGGAAAGTGACATTTGGTGCATCATCGGCCTGGTCGGCGATGCTCTACTTATTCCGCCGAATGGTTCCATAGCCAAAAATTTGGGAATGTATAAATGGAATTTTTAAAAGAGAAAAGTAGTTTCCACACATTCTAACTCTGAGCTTTATTATCTAAAGCACTCTGAATATTGTTTTTAAGTCTTTTTGAGTAGGAATTTAGGGTTGGTATTGATTTGGAACTGATTTTGAGCATTGTGAAGACTTGCAATCTGTTACCCAAATTGATGGAGAACATAGTTGATAACATTTCCTTGCTTTTTATTATGTTTGGCTAAAACCCCCATTTTGGGGTGTGATAATGTGATTAATTGTTTCAATTAGTTTATGGGTGCTAGTATTTACTGATTTAATTGTTGATTTGTAGTGAGTTCAATCGATAGTTGAGTTTTAATTGATTAATTGTAGTTGCAAAAGCAGTTCAAGTGTAGTATTCTAGGCTTGCTTAGGAATACTTTTAGAATTAAAGTTATCAATTGATGATTGTAGTGATTGGGTTATTGTGAATTATCTTGAGAAAGTGGGTCTGAATTTGATCATACCAATCTAGCACGAGAGATTAAATTAATGGAGGTTTTGGGTATTTCATATTTGTTGGACTAGTCAGGTTCTGAGAGAAATCGATTGATTCATAATAGTTGATTGAGAAATAGTTGTTACACCTAAAGTCTAGCCTACCTACTAAGATTCAATAGTTTTATGTAAATAATAATCACCCTTACATCGAAAACATTGATTCGTAATACTTGATTACTCCCCTATTTTCGTAGTTGTTAATGGCTCGCTCTAATCCCCCCAATTAACACTAGTTGTCAAACCCTTGCCATTTACTTTAATTATTTCGAAAATATCTACTCCTACAATCTATTAGAACACTTCTTTAACGTCTTAATTGAATTCTCAACCATATCACTCCCTGTGGGATCAACCCCAACTCTTTGTTAGGTTTATACTTGATTGTGACCGCCTAAACTTGGAATTGGATGAAGTATAGTTGAGCATTATCACAGATGTTGAGCCTGTGGAACTAGTTGCATACTAACTCAAGGGTGTTTCTAGATTCTGGTACGACCAATGGAAGAAGAGTAGAGTTGAAGGGGGACCAATTATGAGTTGTGCTGTGTTCGAAGAGGCCTATTTGGGCGTTTCTTTCCCCGTGAACTTAGAGAGTTCAAGGTAATAGAATTCCTAACTCTTAAGAAGGAATCCATGAGTGTTCATGAGTACAGCCTCAAATTCTCTCAACCGTCCCGCTAAGCACTGGAGATGGTTGCTGATATGAGGAGCAGTATGAGTTGTGTCTGGGTTGTCTTGTCTGCCAAGCAAAGAGGGTAAGGCTGCGATATCGATATGGGACATGGACATAGTGAGGCTTATGGTCTATGTGCAGTAGGTTGAGAAAGACAAGCTACGTGATAGGGAAGAGTTCTGTAGCTAGAATGTTAAGACAACATGAAATGAGTCCGGGCAGCACAAGATCAATGCGAACCAGTCATCTTTTCAACAAAAGCCAACTGGATCTGCTCCATCATCTGCTAGTGCACCTGCACCAAAGAACAGAGGTGAGTTGGGAATCAGAATTCGCAGAACTTCATAGCCAGAACTGTTCAGTGTCAAGGTAGTTTGGCACAAGGGGCCAACTGGACTTCTGCATGTGCTAAGTGTGGTAGGAACCACCCAACAACATGTCGAGATGACTCCACTGGTTGTTTCAAGTATGGTCAGAAAAGTCACTTCGCGAGAGACTGCCCTAAGAACAGGCAAGGTAATGGTAATGGGGAAATAGAGCCCAATATTCTTCAGCGGCTCTGACAGACAGAGCTACACCTAGAGGAGCTACTTCAAGGACAGGCAGAGGAGAAAACCATGTATCGTATTACCGGTCGCCAAGAGCAATAGAATTAACATGATGTTGTCACTAGTATGATCAAAGTCTTTAATTTTGATGTATATGCATTGATTTATACATGTGCGAGTCTATCTTTTGTGACTCAATATATTGCTATAAATTTTGATATTCTTCCTGAGCAACTTCTTGAGCCCTTCCATGTTTCCACACATGTTGGTGACTCAATCTAGTTGAGAGTTTTTATGGTGGTTGTATCATTTTTATCAATCACGAGGATGCCATGGTTGACTTAACTGAGTTAGATATGGTAGAGTTTGATGTTATTATCAGTATGGATTGGCTTCATATTTGTTATGCCTCAATTGATTGTAGAACTCGAGTAGTTAAGTTCCAGTTTCCTAATGAGCTTGTTATAGATTGGAAGAGTAGTTCAGTAGTGCCTAAGGGTCATTTTATTTCGTACATTATGGCCAAAAAGTTACTTTCCAATGGGTGTATCTATCACTTTGTACGAGTTAATAAAACTAGTGTTGACATACCTCTGATTCAGTCAATTCCAATTCTGAGTGAGTTTCTATAAGTCTTTCTAGATGATCTTTCTGGAGTCCCTCCTAAGATTGAATTAGACTTTGATATAGATATCGTTCCTGATACTCGACCTATTTCTATTCTACCTTATAGAATGGCCACTAAGTTAAAAGAGTTTAAAGAGCATTTGCAAGACTGCCCTAAGAACAGGCAGCGTAATAGTAATGGGGAAATAGAGCCAAATCTTTTTCAGCGGCTCTGACAGACAGAGCTGCACCGAGAGGAGCTACTTCAGGGACAGGCAGAGGAACAAACCATGTATGTTATTACCAGTCGCCAAGAGCAAGAGAATTAACATGATGTTGTCACTACTATGATCTTCCTGGAGTCCTTCCTAAGATTGAAATAGACTTCGGTATAGATATCCTTCCTGATACTACAACTATTTCTATTCCGCCTTACAGAATGTCTCCCACTAAGTTAAAATTGTTTAAAGAGCATTTGCAAGACCTTGTTGATAATGTTTTTATTCGACCATGTGTTTCACCTTGGGGCGCTTCGGTCTTATTATTGAGGAAGAAAGACGGTTCTCTTAGGATATGTATTGACTACAATCAATTGAACAAGATTACCATAAAGAATAAGTATCCCTTTTAGAGAATTGATGATCTTTTCTATCAACTTCATGGTACCACTTGCTTTTCTAAGATAGACTTCAGATCGGGCTATCATCAGTTGAGAGTAAGAGCTAATGATATTCCAAAGACAGCATTCAGGACCCCTATGATCATTATGAGTTTATTGTCATGTCCTTTGGTTTGACTAATGCTCCTGTAGCGTTCATGGAACTTATGAATAGAGTGTGTAAGCCTTATATTGATATGTTTGTTATCGTGTTCATTGATGACATTATGCTTTATTCGAGAAATGAGGACGATCATGCTAGTCAACAAAGAGTACTTCTCCAAACTCTCAGAGATAGAAAGTTGTATGCAAAAATTTTCGAGTGTGATTTTTGGCTTGAGTCCGTGGAATTATTAGGCCACATTATTTCTGGTGATGGGATTCAACTTGACACTCAGAAGATTTAGGCACTGCATAACTGGCCTAGATCCACATCTCCAACTGATATTTGGAGTTTCTTAGGGTTGGCTGGTTGTTATAGAAGTTTCGTCGAGGGGTTCTCATCTATTTCATCCCCTTTGACAAAGTTGACTCAGAAGACAACAAAGTTTCAATGGTCTGAAGCTTATGAGAAATGATTTCTGAAATTGAAAACGCAGTTAACTACTGCCCTAGTGTTGACCTTACCAGAGGGTACACAAGGCTTTGTTGTGTACTGTGATGCGTCAAGAGTTGGACTGGGTTGTGTATTGATGCAGAATGGTAAAGGTATAGCTCATGCCTCCAAACAACTTAACATTCACGAGAAGAGTTACCTAACTAGTGATCTAGAGTTTGTTGTTGTAGTGTTTACTTTGAACGTATGGTGTCACTACCTCAATGGTGTTTATGTTGATGTGTTCACCAATCACAAGACTCTTCAATATGTATTCTATCAGAAAGAGCATAATCTCAGGCAGTGGAAGTGGTTGGACTTATTCAAGGATCATGACGTGAGTAACCTCTATCACCCGAGTAAGGATAATATGGTTGTTGATGCCTTGAGCAGGTTGTCTATGGGAATTACTTCCCATGTTGATGAAGTCAAGAAAGATATATCCAAAGATGTGCACACACTTGCACTATTAGGAATCCAATTAATCGATTCCAAAGAAAGAGGAGTAGTGGTGATGAATGGGGCTGAATCATCATTAATGTGCAAAGTGAAAGAGAAACAAGGCCAAAACGCTATTTTTCTTGAATTGAAGACAAATGTTCATAAGTAGAAAGTGATGGGTTTTGAACAAGAGGGATATGGTGTTTTGATATATCAAGGAATATTGTGTGTGTCAAAGGTGAATGAACTCGAAGATAGGATCATGGAGGAATCTTATAGCTCCAGATACTCTATCCATCCTAGCTACACAAAGATGTATCATTACTTGAGAGACATCTATTGGTACATTAGTATGAAGAGGTGTATGGTAGAGTTCATTGCTAAGTGCCAGAGTTGCCAACAAGTCAAGGTAGAGCACGAGAGACCCGATGGTATGGCTAAGAACATAGATCTTCCAGAATGGAAGTGGGAGATGATCAATATGGATTTCATTACTGGTTTACCGCGGTCTCATAGGCAACACGATTCGATTTGAGAAATTGTAGATTGAATGAATAAATCAGCCCACTTTTTGCCGGTAAAGACTACCTCTTCACCAAAGATTATGCAAGATTATATATTCAAGAAGTAGTTAGACTTCATGGAGTTTCGGTATCCATTATTTCCGATAGAGGTGCGTAATTCACTACACAATTCTGGAAGTCTTTCTAGAAGGGTTTGGGTTCGAAGGTAAATTTGAGTAGTGCTTTCCTTCCTCAGATTGATGGTCAAGCAAAGCGCACAATTCAGAATTTAAAGGATATGTTGAGAGCATGTGTGATCTATTTCAAGGGTAATTGGGATGATCACTTACCTCTCATTGATATTTCTTACAACAATTGTCATCACTCTAGCATCCAGATGACTCCTTATGAGGCTCTTTATAGGAGAAGATGTAGATCTCTTATTGGATGGTTTGAAGTTGGTGAAGCTCGGTTGATAGGACCAGACTTAGTTCATCAAGCTATGGAGAGGGGTAAAATGATTCAATAAAGGTTGAAAAAAACGCTAAGTTGTTAAAAATCCTATACAGATGTTAGGAAAAGAGACTTGGAGTCTGAGATGGATGATTGGGTTTACTTGAAGGTGTCACCCATGAAGGGTGTTATGAGATTTGGTAAGAAGGGAAAGCTCAGTCCCCGCTATACTAGACCCTAAAAGATATCCAAGAGGATCAGCAATGTAGCTTATGAGTTGGAGCTACCCCCACAGTTAGCATCAGTTTATCTAGTGTTTCACACTTCTATGTTGAAGAAGTGTTTGGGCAATCCTTCACTTATTATACCAACTAAGAATATTGGTATTAAGGACATCCTATCTTATGAGGAAGCACCTGTTCAGATTCTGGATAGTCAGGTTCGCAAGTTGAGAAGCTAGGAGGTGGCATCAGTCAAGGTCTAAGGAGGATATGACGAAGAGATAGCCACATCTCTTTCCTACTGAAGAAATTCTAGACCGAGGTAATGACTTTTTGTAAAACTTTCTTTAAATTGATATGCCTTGTTGTCTTAAATTGCATGTTGGTTGTTTGAGCTAGGTGTTAAATGTTTTCACCCTTAGTTCTACTTACAGAAATTTCATTTGAGGACGAATGTTCCCAAGGGGGAGATATTGTAACACCTAGCTCAAACACCCAACATGCAATTTAAGACATCAAGGCATATCAAGAGCTAATTTTAGAAAGAACTAATTCTAAAAGAGCTAATTTGAAATTTGTGCAAGTAAGACCGGATAAGTGAGATGGCCCATAAGGTATCAAATGAAAGATATTTAAATCATCTTTTCAATACTGCAGAGTTTGCTAAATTCTGAGTTCGAATAAGAGAGAGATGCTCGTTTGAGTTCAACTTGTCTTATTAAGGATGTTCATACGAATTAAGGAGGGTTACTTTGGTGTTTTTCCTCACCCCATTAGGCTTAAACATTTTTTCACCCTTTTAGAAGTCTAAACTTACTGGAATCATTTTTAGTCATTCCAAAAGAGCTTAGGGTTTTGTGGAGAGGAGTTTAAGAGGAGAAATGGAAGAATGATCAAGATTCTTGCGAAGCTTTGAGGATTTCTGCCAAGAATTTATTTCTTTCAAGGCATTTATGTTTTTATAGTGTTGGTTTTGTTCAAGCACACTCTAATCATGAGTTTCTTTACAAATTTCATTCATCAGATTCAGTGTATTGAGTATTTTCAAGTTTGTGCTTCATTCTTTAATATGAATTTTCATTGACTTCTTCAGATGAGGATCTTGTGTTTGAGTATTGTTCTTCAGTAATTTTGAGTGGTTTTAGTTATAATTATGTTGGGTCTACTAATCTAAAAGAGTTTGAGGGAAATCGTGTTATTCTAGGGGAGTTAGACATAAAATTGAAGCAAGAAAATTCATTGAAATTCTAGGCTAGGGATTGGGGAAGGTGCGCCACCATAGCGCCAGAATTATTGTCGAGTAGTTTAGAGCCTGGAACGGTGCGCATTTCAGTGCTCCCCAAACATTGTTCAGTAGTTTTGGAGCTAGCGCTTTGCGCCAAGGTCTCCAAGTCCCATACTCTTCCGTCTTGCTTTCCACTTGTGTTCCCTTGAGTCATACCTATGTTCTCTACTCGATATGAACATTTAAAGTATTCATTAATCCTTCACAGATCATGCATATCCAAGTCATAACTCTTGAATTCATAATTCAAATTCAAGATAGAGTTAAAAGTAATGTTCGAGAAAGTTCTTTTGAGTCATTTGAGAAGTCTTATGCAAACTTTTGAAACTTGTTTAAAGACTTGGGTACTTGAGTATGAGGATGAAGAGAGTTGAGTTTCATTTTTCAAAATGAGTATATGTGAACTATGTATTCCCAAGAGTAAATACTTTTACATTTACAATGAGAGGATACTTTGATTTAAAAACTGAGTTCATAAGGAGTTTTGTGCACTATCTCTTTTAAGAGAACCTTTTGTCTCAAAGTTTTGAAGATAAAGAAATGTTTTTAAACATATGATCATGAGATATATTAGTGAGAGTAGTATTGAACACTGATTTGGGGACGAGTTCAGACAACTCATAGTCCTCATAAACCATGTATGCCAACATGGGTAAAGGGTCAAACTTTTTAGATGATTTCTTATAGCCTTTTAAGCATAGTTTAGTGGATCTACTTAGTTCAGGATGTCTTATATTCCAACAAGGTATAGGACAGTTCTGGTAATATGGGCTAGATGTTGTATCATCACATAGCTCATATTGATGGTTGTCAGTTAGATAATCACTCAAACAATAGTAAAAGAGTTATTTTTGTATTTTAAATACATTAAGTTATTATCTAATGTCTTAAAATATTTATTTATAATGCATCTATATTGTTGCTTTTATATTGAACTGAGTTGAGTATTTCTGAGTTTGAGTATCTTTGAGTGTCTCTGGGTATCCTTGAGTATCCTTAGGTTGAGTTGAGTTGAGTTGAGAGGTTTAGTATGTTCTTCCTTTTCATCCGTTCAAGCTTAGATCTATGTTTTAGAGTTCCCCTTGCATGCTCGTACATTTCATGGACCGACGCCATTTGGCCTGCATGTTTTGTGATAAAGACAATGGTAACCAGGGTCATCAACAGGTGCTCTGTTGATACCACTTGTACTTCCAGAGTTTCTTTGGTGAGCCTCCTTGCTTTGGAGGGTTCCACATTTACTTTCAATCATATTAGGATATCGTGGGTCTTGACCCGACTTCCATCATAGTCATTAGAGGTTTCATAGATATGCAGTAGTAGTTGAGGAGTCTTTTTCTCATTCTCTTGTTAATGTTTTAAAGACTGTGAGTTGACACTTATGTTCATTTGAGTATATAAAGTAAACTATTTTAATGTTGATATCTTATAACTTGAGCTTTTTTGAGATTTCTATTGTTAAGTAAGTCTTCCACTGATAACTGAGCTAGTCCAATGGTTTGCTTGGGACCAACAATGGTTCTCGAGTGTCAGTTGTCGGCCACGTTCAGGAAAGCACGAGGCGTGAAACATCAAGATAACAAGCCCTAGGTCTGGCCTATGCAAAGTACTATTTCCTTAAGCGAACAAGTCAACAAAATCAATAGGTCGCTTAACGACTAAGCAGTGTTCGCTTCTCCGAACTCATTTAAAAAGGCATAGGTCACTTACGCGAAATGATGGTCCCATTTGCAATGCCCGCCTTTCAAACAAGGAAAGAATGGGAATTTCTCAAACATTGGACCTAAATTCAAAAAATACGGTTAGAGTGGAGCATTATTGATCATCCAAGGATTGTTAAAGGTCTCATAGTGTTCTTTACTTAGGGGTTGAGACATTGAAGGAAAGTTGCCTCACATTTTCATATGTGGCTTTGGAGATTGTGTGCTATATTAGTAAATATCTTTCGAGGAAGTCTTCCCTTCAATTGATGTGATTGATACCGAAAGATGATATCACAATATAACCCTTTGTGACCGAAATGATATTAGGGTTGAATTAAGAAGACTTAGCCTATTTATTAGTGATTGATCTTGAATTGAATTGCAATGGATCGTTTAATGTTCATTCAATCTCAAATTATCCAATTCACTTACATCCCTTGATTGATATCGTCTTTGCCCCCATTAGAAATGTACTTCTAAAAATTGTCTTCTATTTGATAATTTTTGTACCTTGTATGCTTAGATGCAAACTAGTATCTAGTTAGTCTTTATCTTTTCAATCGCCGACGAGTTATTCTCTATTGGATACCACCCCGACTCTTCGTTGGGTATTTTTATTAACGACGACCTCTTCTCCTTTTAATAAGTTTTAACAAGCTATCAATAGGTATTAAATTCAAAGAAATAAACCCAAATTCTTGAAGAAATACTTGTTAGAGGAACTTACAGTTTGGACCTATGGACCATTGAAATTCCTACTGACCATAATAATTAACCATACGTGGAGTTATACGGGCCTTAAATTATCACACTTCCTACAACACCATTCTATGGATTGTCGAAATTCCTATGGTCCATAAACCCCAACTTTAACCCAAAATTTTAACTAAGTCTTGATTACCTGTACAGAACCCATCTACGATTCGTCCAAATTCCTATGACTCGTCCTATTCATTCGTAGGTCAAACATCATAAACTTGTAATTTCAAAAACTCAAGTACTTCATATCTACGGTTCTCTTCCCACGTTCCATAGGACTTCCTTCAATCCATTTGTCTGTCTCTGTAACACCTCGGAATCTAGTAGGCTAAGTTGGGGCTAAATTAGAGGACAAGAGCCAAGCCAAGAAAGGAAGCTTGGGAAGCCTTCACCAAGCATAGCCTCACCTTTCGTCGCCACCATGATGCCACTTGGTAGTGGACACGGTCCGTGGTGATGCTCGCTGTAGGAAAGGCTAAACTGCCCCTAAAACAAGAGCCTTCCACGAGCCACTAACCCATATTCGCTAAATCACACCCCAAAAATTGGGGTTTTTAGCCACACATCAAGAGATAGAAATTTATACCTATATGAGCTTGAATTCAAATGGGTATGAAGATATAAGTCTTGTTACAGGCCAAGAATGAAAAATCCAAAAGACCCAAGTCCAAATCCTTGGAGATGAAACTCTCTTCTTCTTCAAATTTTCAAAACCCTCTCAAACTCAGAGCAAATATAAAAAAGTACTATTCTATATGAAAATTATAATAATTGTTTTACACTCAAAATCCTTTTTAAGCTAAAACTCTCAACGAGTATTTATAGTTTTCAAAAATCTGCGATTCAGCGGATCATTCGGCGACATTAGTCGAAATGGTCGATCAACTCGGAGATTCGCCCCTTGATGTAGTTCATCGTTGTCTTGCACCATCCTTCAGCATTGTCGTGCTCTGGGTCATTGGGCGACATAGTACTACCTCGCGGAACATCTCGGCGATGCGCCGACTACTCCCTTTTTTCACCGACTTGATCCTTTCCTTCAGGGCTCAGCACACTGGAACAAAAGGTGAAGTGAGACCCTTCGGCGACTCGCCAAGTGGACTCGGCGATCCTCAGGCCTTCGTTTTCTTCATTTTTTCAGCCTTTTTGTACCTTTTTGCAAAGTAGTGTCCATTCTTTCCTTCAAACTTCAAATACCTGAAACTTACGTGTTTTCATGAGATATTGAGATAAAATAAGCATTTGATGACACAATTTCTACTAAAATAAAGCCTTAAATGAGTCCAATTTTTGGACTCATCAGTGCCCCCATAAGATGATTTTCTCAAGATACATTAGCTAGTGTATCCACTTAAGCTAAAAGTTCATGGTTCTACATTGGCAAGTAGGACAACCCTTTTTGGTGTGGGAGACACCGGGGGAACATGTTATAGCTCACATGGTCTCTATGTAGGTTAAGGATTTCCCACATTAATAATGAACTAAGGTTACTTTACGAAGTATAGCACATGAGTTCGATGGTTTTTAAAGAAGTTGTTAGCTTGCATTTACCTTGGTTTTATGACTTATGTTTCTAACTCTCTTTTATCATGTTTTAGCTTGGTAAATTGCATGTCATAAAATGTAATGTTCTTTTTAGCATGTTTTAAATGTTTAATGCATAGCTATCATAGTTGGTACATTGTTTTTTACTAACACATACTCTTGCCTATATTTCCCAAATATAGGGTCCGACAGCAAGGGTCATCATTTTCATGGCTAGAGATTTCCTTGAGGCTTTTCCGATCTTTGGTGATTCCTCATGCTTCGAGGACGGACTTTCATTATTTTAATTCCTTTTATTGTATTTCACTTTTGTACATTATGTATGGGCTAGGCCTAATTTAATTCTATTGTATTAGACTATTGTTTTACTCTTATTGTGATATTTCTTATGTTATGAGAGCTAAGTGGATTGTATGGAGTCGTGTAAGGTTCTATATACCATGTACATCCAGGGGTTACCTCTGGGTCATGACAAATTTGTTAATCAGAGCACAAGGTTTAGAATGGTCCTAGGATTTCTCATAAGCCAGGTCTAGTAGATTCTTGTTCTTAAGTATGAAGCACGCCACATTAATGAATGAGAGGCTACAAGATGACTAGGAAACCCCACTTCTTTCATTACTCTTAAGTCGCGCATTAGAGTTTAACTCTATATGGTCTCTCTAGTAATCCTTACCCTATTTTCTTCAGGATATGACTAACCAAAGAGCTCATGTTAGAAGGAACATGAGGGAGACTGAGGAAAAAGAAGCTCCTCCCCAAGTTTCTCAAGTTTTGGACTTGGACTATTGTTTTACTCTTATTGTTCAATTTCTTATGTTATGAAAGCTAAGTGATTTTATGGAATCCTTAGGGGTTCTATACGCCACGTTACATCTAAGGGGTAGCCCTGGGTCGTGACAGTCTCGTAGACCACCAGATCAGTGCAAAAATTGTACCTTTCCTTTACTTTTAAACTTTTCAAATTCTTGAGGTGTTACAATAGCAATTCTTGTAACATGTAGCATATATTTCTGATACTTATTATAGAGAGAGGTGAAGCCATGTGACTAAAATACAAGGAAGATAAAAAAAAAATCTTTTATTTTGTAGAGTAACCATTTAAGTAAAGCTATTTAAAATATTAATGATAGCTGGAAGAAAATAAGATATATGTATATACGTTACAATTCTCCTTAAGATATGTTCACTCCTTAACTTGGTAAAGAGTAACGCTTCGCTACTCTTCTCGTTATTTATAACTATTTGCAGCAAATTCTGAAATGCCAAATTGTTGGGCATACCCAATAATCATTCATTGTGTATATATTACACCACATAGTTCTTTATAAATTAGGAGTTAATGTACTCGCTTAAAATAATAAATTTAACTCATATTTCGTGAAGCTAAATCCTCCCTAACTTATGATGATTTGGTTAATTTTCAAAATTTTATAAAATTTCAGCAGAGTTTCCTTTGTAAATAGGCTTATCGGGACCTTTTAGCTAACCATAATATATATACATACCCATCACAGAGCATCGCTACAAATACAACACCTAAACTATCATAAACAAGGCCCAGTTTTTCCTTATACTTGCAAAAAGGTAAAACAAATATTGAAGCTTACCTTATAAGCTACATCTTGAAGCTACATCCAATTAAGAGTCTGAAATGATATGAATACAACATATACCTAAATATATCAAGAAAAAGATTGAAAATTCTATTCATCATATCGAGGAAGTTTGATGGGATATTTTTTTAGCCCAAATGACATTACAAGGAAATCGAAGTGTCCATATATGTTCCGTAAGTTGTGTTGGGAATGTCTACTTCACGAATCCTTAGCTGGTGATAGCCGAAACTTATATCAATCTTTGAAAAACTTCTAGCTCCGTATAGCTTACCAAACAAATCGTCTATTCGAGGAAGATGATATATTTTCTGTATTGATGCTTTATTTAGTTGGATGTAATGTGTACAGATCCCAATATACCGTTTTCTTACTTACAAACAGCACTAGTACACCCCACAACGATATATTGGGTCGTAAAAAGCTCTTATTAATCAATACTTTCAACTCCTCTTTTAATTTAGCTCCTTCAACTCACCATATGCAATTCTATAAGGTGGAATTGATATTTGTTGAGTATCGGGATCTACGTGATCAATATAAAAATCAATTTTCCCGAGACACGCAAAAAGCATTAATTTGGTAGTGTACCATGTAACCCTATATAGCTTAAGAGTTATATAATTGCTTAAAAGTAATACACTTATTCGCACTCGGAGATGCTACAATAACGTTCTTCATTTCTAGAGGTGTAAGTTGACGTCCAATAATGAACACATGTTTATAGAATATTGGTTTGTTACAATTTATATATGTATGATGCTATTGTTAGAAAAATTTAACTGACTTTGGATATGACCCTATATAGAAAGGTGTGAAGATCGAAAACAGGGTAGAAGGTTTAGTAGATGGCCGAGTAGGGGGTTCATCTCATCTGCTAATTTTCGCTTGATTAGTACAATTTTTTTTTTTATGAGTAGTGTTTTTTTACTTCATTTTATTAATTGTTATATTTTGCTTCATTGATCTTTTTTAGTTACCCTCTTTAATTTTTCATTTGCTTTATTATTGCTATTTTATTATCATATTATTCTTGCAATTACATTTTGGTAATTGTTCTTATGAGTTAATATTCTATTAGAAACGGTCTCTGTACCTCAGAGAGCTAGGGATAAAAGTTGTATAGCATATGCTCCCTAAATCACATTTGTACAAATACACTAAATATATTGCCATTGATGTTACACTCAAAAGATCTACATACCATTGTTGTACCATTAAAAAAGTCATTTAATAAATATGTTAATAGTTCCTAATTGTACTATGGTGCTTTTTAGTTTAACCAGCCTATATATGTAAAAAGAAAATCATTATTTTTTACGTTTATCTATTGTATGAATCCACAAAAACTCACTTATTTACGGTATGAGAAACATGATAACTGATAATAAACCTCTATGGTAGGCTATCATTTGTTGCTAGAGTCTAACTCTGTTTGTTTCAATTTGTTTATCTTCTTTTGCTTTTAAGTTTATATAAAAGAAGAAGGTCTCTTTGCTTTTTTAGCAACTCTTTAATATCTACTTCTCACATAATATTTTTAAGTCCCCAAGATTAAATTTTTTATATAATTTATGTATGCACATATCTTTAATTTAAAATCACAAGATATACTTTTTTTTTAAAAAAATCTGAAGCTTTGTAACAAGTCAAAAAAGGAAAAATCAAATTGAAATGAAGGTAGTTGACATTAATTTATGCGACTATGCAAATTAAAAATGTCAACCAACATCTCATTTAGTTGATTGATCAATTATGGGATTAACTCATCATAATATTAGTCTCGGGATTAGTTACCTCTTATTCCTTAACCTTCCTACCAAGCGGTTCCTTTATGTCATATATTTCACACGACTTATATTGTTTATCTAATGATCATAATATCTAATACTAAGCAGACACAAACAGACACCAACCATATATAAAATTTTGTTAACTAAATCCCGTCTCACATGCACCATATATATTAAACTAGTTAATTGGTATGTTCTGTCTAAACAACAGTTTTTGTAAATATTTGATTGTTCAAAGATATAATAAATTTAAAAGTAGTTTTCGTTAAAAGCATTAAATATTGATAATTCAACGTGAAATTAATCAAAAAGGTCAAAGTGTTACTTAAATTATAGTATATAAAAGATAACATGCTGACATATCAATCTCCCATGTCGATATAAAGTGGAAATAGCAAAATTAGTAGTAGTCATGATGACCAAAGAAATACTTTAAGTCTCAATGGAGTTGACTAGGATCAATATTAAGGGGCCGGGAGGAAAATTATGTCAAAGAGGATAGTCAAAGAGGGACTAGGTTTATCTTCCAAGCCAATATATATCTAGGACTATTCCTTGAATCACATTTTTGTGACTGTTCTAGGCAATATTCATACACCAAAAATATTAAAAACTAAGCACACAAGGAATCAGAAATCAAAAAGGCCTCAATCTAGTCTCAAAATCAATTGAACTAAAGGACTTTTTGAAAACTAAAAAAGGTTAATGAACACCCGCTCGTAAATCACAAAATCAAACGAAAATTGTATGATTCATGACAATTGATTGCTTTTGAATTTCATTTTCCCTATTTTCAAAATCTTTTTCATCATCATTTGCAAATATTGAATCACGTGCTAAAAGATTATAGAGAGAACAAGGCCCCACTAGGGCACTAACTGCAAGTTTCAAGATAGGTAGTAAAATAATGGAAATGTAGGATCAACCTAACTAAAAGCAATGCAATAACATTGAAAGATTAAGCCTGACAAAAGCACAGATTAAAACATTAAAACATTCCACCGTCATTTAAACCATTATACAAGTTTAGCTAGACACGATCTTAAAACCATATCACATCATACATAAATAATGAAAACCACCCAAACTATGAAAGAAGTAATGTCCCTAATACTTGATGAGAAAGATAGAAGCACTCCCTTGAACCTATATACATGGTGGCTCTCTCGGGAAAATGTAAGGATGATCTGGTTCAATCACAAGTTCATATGGGAATGGAATTATTGGATTGATGGGTAGATCATTTCGGCTTGATGGGGATACCACTTGCCACCTATCTGGAAGAGTTGAAACATAACGGTAGGAGAAACGGGGAATAGCAACAATAGGGTTGACATTAGTTGGTGTAATTCTTTCTGGTTTTACTGAATTTCTAGGAGGCTCATATGCTCTAAACGCCCCTGATTCAGAAAAAACCTTAAATCTCATTGAACTAGAATCAACACAATTGACCAATAAATCGGGTTCAACCTGAACTATCGATCCAAATTTGAATCTTTTTCTTTTTGTTCTTCTTCAACTTCAGTTTTTACTGATGAAAAAGAAACATTCTCATTTCCAAATTCTTCAATTCTTGGAGATTCATGATTAGCTGAAGCTGGTGGATTCTCGTCATTACTTATCTCTATTGAGATGTAACCAACAACCAAAAAAAATAGAGATAAATCAAGAATAGGGTATGAGAAACTGGAGAGGCGGAAATATGAAATGTTATCTCAAGGAAAGAGATATCTAGGGTAGGGTTTGATATAGAAACTGGATCAGCCGATTTTGGGCTATGCAAACATTTTTTAGATTTGGGTTTTAATGGCCGAATTTTAGCTCTTGCAGTTTTGGAGTTTAAATGAATAAAATGAGTCATGAGTTCAAATTTGGTTAACAAAAAAAAAAGTATGACAAATAAAGGTTTATGAAGGGTTCTTGGTAGATTAAACTTTATGAAAATCTAACTAAATTAAAACTTTAAAAAAATTGATTTTTATAGACTTTTAAGAAAAGGGTGTTCTTTGAAATAATGAGAAAAACAACAAATACAAAAAAGTTGTTATTTCTTTGGATATGAAATCAAGAAAATAATGTTGGGATATACTATTAACCATATGGTTGAGTTATAGTATTGATTTTAATCCTTTATAAAGACGTTACGTTTTATGTTAGTTATTACAATAAAGTCATTGTTTGAATAGATCATTGTGTTTATATGTGTGTCCATTACTTATATAGTAGATGATTTTTGGGTATGAAGTTGTTTAACTCATACGCGGAAGATTAAAATTGTCGGTTCTTATAAGTTATAAATTAATTGTTCACAATCAAAGATGAATTTGGACAAACATCTTGATGATTGTAACATAAGATTAAATATAATTCAATCTTAATTATGGGAATGGTAAAATTCCAACTTCTTGTGTTAGTACATTTTGCATGTATTGAACGGACCAAATTGAGACATGTATTACGATCTGTGTAGCTTGCTTTATTATTTTAATCTATTAAAATGATAGACTCTATGATGAGTCAAAATATTCCTAATGGGTTGGATAATAACAAATTACATTCGTGAAATAATAGTTAGTTGATAGAACCATATCTCGAATATGAGAAAGAAGACACCCCTTTATGGTTGCTTATAAGTAGTCACGTGAAAACCCTGCAGGTGGATAATATATGTATATCCGTCACGTGAATTAATTTAAGCATAAGATAAAGAAATAAATTAATCAATGGATTAAATTTTTTGGATTTTCGATTTAATTGATTAGTGCCAGTAATTCTAACATGGGGAATTAAATAAGTTGTAACGAAAAAAATGAAATTAAATAGAGGAGTACAGTTACAGATTTTTAGTTGTACAATCTGTGATTTATTATGATATGGTTAATTCATGCTTCTTACGAATTAAAAATTATAATCGAAAGCCTCTGCTAATAATTTGTGGTCCCTACTATGCCTGATTAATTGATCAAGTTCGAAAAAGAAAAGGACTGTTAGTATTTTTTTCAGTTTACGAATAAATCATTTTTTACTTTTATTTGTTTAAAAGAGAAGAAAACTTTTTATTTTCTGTCACGACCTAAAAATGGACGTGATGGCACTCGTCTTATACCACCAAGACAAGTCAACCTAAAACTCAACCATTACAATAAAATGTAAAAATTTTATAATCAACTCAAAAATACCCCCAAAATCTGGTTGTCACGTGTACAAGCCTCTAAAGCATTACAATAGATTCAAAAGAAAAACACAAGTCTCAAATGACCATGTTTCTAGAATAGAACAAGATCATAAATATGAGTAAGAAATTTCGCTGAGATGACAAACAACTACCTCACAAATCTCCAAGAAGCCTCGAAAAATAAGAGAATGGAAAGTATCACAAAATCCAGGCTTGTAACCTATAAAAATTGTAGAAGTAAGGGGTGAGTACAAAACCACACAGTACTCAGCAAGTAAACCTCTAAACACAAGCTAAGAGGATAGAATACGGGTACTCCTTACACCCCAACCGAACCTCCATAGCTACAACCTGCAATAAACGAGTCCAACCTAACAGTTCATAATTTACAAGCGCATATCTCAACAACAACATTCTAACAAACACATATTCTCAACAATAAGCTCAATATTCATCAATTACAACCTGCTTAAAACCAGCCCATCCTAACAATTCATAATTCACATAGCACATAGCTCAACAACAACACCTTAACAATTACATATCCTCAACAACAAACTCAATAGTCATCAATCAAAGTTCCACAGAAAGGGACTCACAAGATCAGTAAAACACAATATCAAGTTCACTAATGATAAATATGTGCAATGCAATGAAATTCAATGTCAAGTAAAATGATGCATGTTTGCCCTAATGATACACACCCGTTGTTTATCAGTCGGGACCCATGGGGACATATATGTCCATGCATCCATCGTGTCGCGCAATACGTCCCTCGATATATAGTATCCATCATGGCGTACGTTACGTCCTTCGAAATATAGTATCCATCGGGGCGCACGATATGTCCCTCAAAATGGTACATCCTCTTATCACAAAACACTTATCACAACCATGTCTTAGAACCAATGCAAATGATCTGATCACACAAATAATGAGGAGATGACCATTTTGATAACAAGGCACAATTCACAACAATGCAACTGTGATACAACATCAACAATTAAGCAATATGCCTTCAAATCATTCTCAAACATCACACACCAACAATTTATCACATTACCTTTTTATTACCCTTTTTCCATCATTAGAATTATTCAACATGGACAAGTCAACCCATCACCAATTCCCATTACTCCCAAACACAAATTACAAGGAAATACAAGAAATTTCATACACTTAACAAGGGCTTAAAAATCAACTTTCCTAGATCAATCAAGAATTCACTCTGAAACTTGAGTCTTCCCCTTTCATTAAACTTTCCAACTAAAAGCAATCTATTCAAATAAATGACCATAATAAGATTTCAAAACGAACAACACTCATATTACTATGTGTTTAACCTTGACACAAAAATTCACCCAAATTATAATCAAACTTCTAATCTTGATGCCAAAACATGTCAACCCTCATATTTTCAAAATTTCAATGCTAACGTTAAGTCTTCATTCCTCCAATTACTATAACTTTAAAGGTATTCAAGTATTATAATACACCTATATTTAATTAGCTATGTTAATATGTTGAAACTTGATTTACAATACAGTAACCAAAAGTAAAAAAAAAACAACTCAAATCAGCGATAGATTACACCATTAGCTCTATCTGTACCATAAGAACAACCAAAACTCTCAATTCCTCAAGTAACAGGACGTCAGTGCAAGCCTAATAAATTCCATAAACTCAACTCCAACTTCTCTCCTTTTTCTGTACTAATACTCCAACATAATTATAATAATACTATTAAGACTTATACCTATATACATAAATCTATCAATTGAACAATTACCTGGTACAATCCAAACAGTTGACTAATCATTGGAAATCATTAACTAATGACGGCTATCAAAAATTTGTTCTAATTTTGAACAACCTTAGAATGTACGTAGAAACAGGAATAAGTTATAACCTACAATATAATATTCTCTCTTTAAGATAGGATCAGTGCATTACTTTATTCTTACACCTAATAGTTTAATTACGTAATCACTTATTTGAGGAATAAAGTTCTCACCTGAAGCACCACACTTTATCTTCTCACGGATGTGTCCTCTTGTTACAATGTCAGATCTAACACCACATTAATTTTGCGGTTCCCACATATAATTTAGGTCTAATTAATTTATATATATTATAGGTCTTAAATAAATAATCACTTTATCCTACTAACTATCAATTAAGTCAATTATCTATAATTACCCATAAACTAATTAGATAAAGTTAAACGAATAGTTCAGAATTTTCAAAATTGATTTTTCGGGTCATTACATTTTCTTAAAAGAAGAAAGAAGAAAATACTGCGATTCTTTGTTTCCTTAGAAGATGAAAGAAGCAAATAATAGTGTTCAATGGTTATTAGTGGTTATTAATGGTTGTTCATTACCCCAAGTGTTTAATGCCTTTCTAAATCACTTAATGATATTTAGTGGTTGTTGAGAACTGTTGATTATGGTTTGTAGTTATTCTTAACAGTGTCATAAAACATTTAATGGTATTTAATGGTTGTTGATGACTATTGATCATGATTCATGGTTGTTGGATACACTTCACAGTGTCCAAATACACCTAAAGTTATTTAATCACTATTAATGACTATTAATCATGACTAGTAACATTTCATCTCTCAAACCTTTCCCTTATACTTAAAACTTTAAATAAGGGTGGTAGTTCTCAATGAAAATATCATCTTTTTTTCTGAAAATCTTCTTAGAGTGTTAGTCAGGAATTAGTAGAAGGCTGCAACCCTGGAGTCACAATCCCTGAACGAGTTGTGTGAAAGCTACAAAAGGTTAGAGTTTTAGAATTTGTATAGTTTACATTATTATGCTATTATGTAAGTTTGTGATTCTGAATAATGCTTCCTCTAACAATTGGCATCACGAGCCTTCTTACATAAAACTGATAATGTAATATGAGTTCATGATTTTGATACATATTTGGTTAAATATGTATATATCATGATGTTCTTTTGATGAACATTTTTTTGTTGTTTGAAAAAAAAAGTTTTTGTACTCCAGAGTTGTAAGTGTTCATCCCTTCTTCTAAAAAATGATTTTAACAGTTAATATATGAGTTTATATGTTGACATTGGTCCTCTTCCCATCGGATAAACTTTTATATTTTGATACTATTATGTTTGCCTTTTAATTTGATGACTTGTTTTAACTTTCCAACTAAGTTGCATGTTGAATCAGTGAACAAAAGACAATACATATACTTGACTAAAACTTCACAAATGACTCTCTAACTGAGTTGGACTTGTCTTGTTTAAGTTGTACTATATATATGAACTTGCTCATATATTTTCTTGAATAGTATGTTTCCCTATCGATTCTAACTGTTCATTAGCATGATTATATATGTCTTATATTTGTTTTTTAAAAAATATATATAAAACATATGTTACTAATGATTTGTTATAAGTATCTCTAAGATTAAGTATGTCTCACTTCAATTATTTGTCCTCTATCTTGAACCATAACAAACTTGAATGTCCTAACTACGTGGACTGGAAACGAAACCTTAATATTGTTCAAACATTTGAGGATTTCAAATATGTTTTGTTGAAGAATGCTCCATTAAACCAACATACACAACTGATGAGGAGATTAAGGTCTATGAGAAATGGGTCAAGGTTGGTGAGATGGCAAGGTGCTATATTCTTGCCTCAATATCAAATCTCTTACAACATGAACATTAGTCTATGACATCTGCTTACAATATGCTCGAATCTCTCAAAGAGATGTTCTGAGAGAAGAAATGTGCTGCCAAGCAGACTTCCATGAAGGCTATCTTGAACACCAAAATAATTGAAGGATCACTTGTCAACGATCATGTGTTGAACATGATGAGTTATCTTAATGAGCTGGAGATACTAGGCACTACTATTGATAAGGATTCTTAGGTGGAGATGATCCTACATACTCTGCCGGACAGTTTTCACCAGTTTCGCTTGAATTATAATATGAACAATATGGATTTGTCTCTTCCTAAATTGTTGAATGAATTGATAGAGGTACAATCCATTATCAAGTAGAAAACTCCTCCCTCTGTGGCATACATTGTGGGTAAACCTGTCGCTTCTTCGTCTAAGTCGGCAAAAGCCCAAAAGAAGAAGAAGAAGTCGTGCAAGGTTGTGGCACCCGGAGGTGCTACAGGTGGTGTGGTAAGCCTAAGGGCAAGTGCTATCACTCCAAGCAGCATGGTCACCACAAGAGGCAATTGCCCTGACTATCAAGCCAAAATGAAGAATAAAGGTAATTCTTGTTTAAATGTCGTTGAAACCTGTTTAGAGACTGTTTCTACCCAATTATGAGATGTAGATTCAGGATCCATTGACCATGTCTGCACTTCTTTGCATGGGTTTCAGGAAACGCGGCGGCTAAGTGAGAATGAAGTTTGCATTTTTCAGGCGAATGGGGAACCAACACCAGTCCTAGCAATAAGAAATATCTCTTTTTCTTTTAGTAGTTCCAGAATTTTGTTTTTAAAAGATGTTCTTTATGTACCTTCGATAAGAAGGAATTTGCTTTCAGTTTCAAAAATAAGGATGATGGTTATGAAGTTTTATTTGCAAATAATTGTGTTGCTATTAAGTATGATAAGCAATTCATCCATAGTGTTCCTAAAATACATCATCTCTTTGTATTTGAAGTCTCCCATGACATGCTACACCATAATGAATTAAATAATATTGATATTTCTCATAAAAGAAAACATATTTCTGAATTGAGTCAAACTTACATATGGCACTTACGTCTATGTCATATCAATATGAATAGGATTTAAGATTGGTTTCTGATGGACCTCTGAGTTCATTGAAAGTGGAGGCACTACCAACCTGTGAATCTTGTTTAGAAGGTAAAATGACAAAGAGGCATTTCCCTTTCAAAGGAAATAGAACCACTAATAAGTTAGAATTAATTCATTCTGATTGGTGCGATCCTATGAATATACGAACAAGAGGGGTTTCTGAGTATTTTGTGACTTTCACAGATGAATACACAAAATATGGATATATTTATTTGTTGCGCCATAAATCTGAATGCTTTGAGAAGTTCAAAGAATTCAAGATAGAAACGGAAATGCGACATCGTAAACATATCCAAACATTACGATCAGATCGTTGTGTTGAATACATTTTTGGGGAATTCATTAAGTACTTATTAGAATCGAGCATTACGTCTCAATATTCTGCTCCAGGAACACCGCAACAAAATGGTGTGGCATAAGGAAGAAATAAAACTCTTTTGGAAAGGAAAAAAGGACAAATATACCCTCGAACTATCATAAATGGTATATTGACATATGGTATCATCTAAATAATTTGCCTTTTTTTATTTTTTTATCTATCCAAAAAATTGAAAACCCACCCATTATTCATAACTTACCCACCCATGACCCAAATTAAAATACCATGACATTTAAAATTAAAAATAAAAGTATAGTTGTTCATCTCCACTTAATATTAAATAAAAGGAAAAAATTTCTTCAATTCATTTTTATTGGCACCATTCTCCAAATCTCACAGACAAAAACACATAAGCATATTATTTCAATCAAAATCAAAAAACCAATTTCATTTTTTTGTTCAAATCAATTTATTATTGTTGAAGGGGGTTGAAAAAAGTATCACCATTGATGGACAAAGCTTCAAGCTTAAAAATGGGTCTACAATCAAATCAAATATTTCAAACACAAATAGATTTATTGTTATCAATTGGGGTTGATAAAATACTACCACCATTGATGGACAAAACTTCAAGCTTTAAAGTGGGTCTACAATCTAATAAAAAATTTCAAGCTCGAATCTATTTGTTTTTTGTTGAAAGGAGTTGAGAAAATACTACACCATTGATGGACTAAACTTCAAGCTTTGAAGTGGGTCTACAATAAAATTAGAAATTTCAAGCTCAAATCGAATTGCTATTGTTGAAAATGATTAAAAATAATCTTGAAATAGATAATGTACAAAACTCCCAATAACGTAGATTCCTACTAAGTTAAATGAAGATGAACTTTACTTTTTGTTTTGTTAGCAAGCATATAGTTTTCAGATTTAAAGACTTTGAAAGACACCAAATTGACAGAATTTGAAGGGAATGTTACATGTTGAAGCTGGATGGAATGGGGAAGATACAAAGTTTGAAGTGAAAGTGAAGAAGAGAGTAGTTTTAGTGAACAAGTCATACACTTTCTTTAAAGATGAGTTCTTGATTCCATGGTCACAATGGATTGAGAAGAATAGAGGGAGGGTTTTTGATGAAAATGAAGAGTGAATTTTCGCACCACCCATTTTGGTTGTGGGTCGGGTGAATTTTTAATTTTTGGACTAAAATTAAATAAAATTGGGTAAAATCATTTAGATGAAGCCATGTGTCCATCCATTAACTTCAAGGATATCCACAACCCAAAAGAATGATGGTAAGGGTACATACAACTTTAAACTATAACGAAGGGTATTGACATACCATTTATGATAGTTCGGGGGTATATTTGTCCTTTTTCCCTTTTCGAAATGGTTAGATCAATGCTAAGTTATTTAGATTTGTCTTTTAGCTTTTGGGATATGCCTTAGAAACTGTAAATTACATTCTGAATTTGGTTTCTTCCAAATATGTTCCTTTAACCCCATCCGAATTGTAGAATGGACCAAGCCTAGTCTACGACATATTTGAGTTTGGGGATGACCAACACATGTATTAAAAGGGAAACAAATAAATTGCAATCAAGGAAATAAGTGTGCATTTTCAATGGATATCCAAAAGGAACTAAAGGAGGTTTATTTTATTGTCCCAAGGAACAAAAGGTAATTGTTTCAACAAATGTCAAGTTTTTGGAACATGATTATTTAATTAACCATGTTCCTAGAAGTAAAATTGTGTTAGAGGAACTAAGCAAAGGAATAACTACAAATGAAACATCAACACAACTACCTAAAACAATTGTTGACATACAATTGCATCCAAGAGGATGCTCTAGAGCTTGCTCAAAAGCAGACTCAGGACATCTAACTACCACAATGTAGTGGGAGTAATGTAGCGCAACCTGAAATTGTGGAGGAAGTAGTTCATAATGTTCATAATATAGTTCAAGATGTAGAAAATCATGTAGTTGCTAGTCGTTGTAGTGGGAGAGTTATTAGAAAACCACAACGGATTACACTCTTGGGAGAATCATACGATAAAATCCATGAAGAGACTAATACAGAACCATTAAATTACGCCAAACCACTACATTATAAAGATGCTAAAATGTGGGTTGTTGCTATGAAATCTTAAATGGAATCTATGTACTCAAACCAAGTCTGCGGTCTTGTGGAACCACCAATAGTTGTTAAACTTATTGGTTGTAAATGGATCTACAAAAAAAAAGAAAGGTGGGATTGAAAAGTGAAAACTTTTAAGGCTCGGCTTGTTGCGAAAGGGTTTACTCAAAAAGAAGAAATTGATTATGAGGAAACTTTTTCGCCGGTAGCCATGCTTAAATCCATTAGGATTCTCTCATCCATTGTTGCTCATTATAATTATGGGATTTGGAAAATGGATGTCAAGACAACTTTTTTGAACGAAAGTCTTGATGAGTGCATTTATATGGCACAACCACAAGGTTTCATGGTAAATGGCAATGAACACGTGGTTTGTAAACTTGAGAAATCCATTTATGGATTGAAACAAGCATCTCGGGCAAGGAACATTTGTTTTTACAATTCGATTAGAACTTTTGGTTTTGATCAGTTTGAAAATGAATCATGCATCTATAAGAAATGGGAGGGAGACAAAGTAACATTTTTTATTCTATACGTAGATGACATCTTACTCATAGGAAATAATGTGAGCATGTTTAATTCTGTAAAGGGGTTGTTCTCGTCGCGTTTTGATATGAAAGACTTGGGAGAAGTGGCTCATATCCTTGGAATTAAGCTTTTGTGAGATCACAAACAAAGGATATTAGACTTTTCTCAAGCACTTTATATTGACACTATTCTTTCGAGGTTTAGCATGCAAAATTCCGAAAAGGGGTTTCTTCCTTTTAGACATGCAATTACTTTATCAAAGGATCAATCGCCCAAAACAACCGACGAGATAGAAACGATGAAGGCAATCCCTTACGCTTCTACTGTAGGGAGCCTTATGTATGTTATGTTATGCACTAGACCAGATATATGTTTTGATGTAGGCATGGTTAGTAGATTTCAGTCTAACCCTGGGCAAGAACATTGGAGTGCAGTCAAGTATATCATCAAGTACCTTCAGAAGACTAGGGATTATGTGCTTGTTTTCCAGCTTGGCAATCTTGTACCTATTGGATATACAGATTCAGGTTTCCAGTCAGATAGAGATTCTATATAATCAACCTCACGATATGTATATACTTTGGAAGGTGGAGCCATAGTTTGGAGGAGCATAAAGCAATCATGTGTTTCTGATTCCACCATGGAAGCAGAATATGTAGCTGCATTTGAGGCGGCTAGAGAGGCCGTTTGGCTACAGAAATTTTCTAAAAGCGCTTTGAGTGGTTCATTCTATTGAAGCACCGATTACACTCTATTATGATAATAATCGTGTAGTTACCAACTGAAAACCATGAAGCCATAAATTGAATGAGTTTGGAAAAGAAAAGGACTATTAGTATTTTTTTTCAATTTAGGAATAAATCGTTTTTGACTTTTATTAGTTTAAAAGAGAAAAAAAAACTTTTTATTTTCTTAAAAAAAGAAAGAAGAAAATACTGCGATTCTTTGTTTCCTTAGAAGATGAAAGAAGTAAATAATAGTGTTCAATGGTTATTAGTGGCTATTGATGGTGTTTAATGGTTGTTGATTACCGTTGGTGTTTAATGACTTTCTAAATACACTTAATGATATTTAGTGGTTATTGATAACTAGTGAGTATGGTTTTTAGATACTCTTAACAGTGTCAAAATACATTTAATGGTACATAACGGTTTTTGATGACTATTGATCATGGTTGTTGGATACACTTCACAGTGTCCAAATACACCTAAAGGTATTTAATGACTATTTATTATTACAAGAAACATTTCATCTTTCAAACATTTCCCTTATACTGAAAAGTATAAATAAGGGTGGTGGTTCTCAAGGAAAGATCATCATTTTATCTGAAAATTTTCTTGCCCACACAAGACTTGATTGAGGGAGTTAGTCAGGAATTAGTAGAAGAGTGCAACCTTGGAGTCCCAGTCCCTGAACGAGTTGTGTGAAAGCTACAAAAGGTTAGAGTTTCACAATTTATATAGTTTACATTATTATGCTATTATGTAAGTTTGTGATTCTGAATAATTCTTTTGTTGTACATATACTAACAAATAATTGTGTATTTCTTTGAAGAGATATTAACTTCGACGGAATTAGGATATTTGACTGGATGAGTTGAATGGTGTTCTTTTTTTCGCTATGGAGTTTTGCAGAGGGTTTCACATGTAGGAAGGTTTTGAAATGGATGGAAAATATATTAAGCCTTCAGGGTGAGGTGGGGAACTTGAGAAGTAAATTTTTCAACTAGAAAAGTGATGAAATTTAATAGATTGTTTAAATTAGTATATTATCTTAATTCTAAGATATACTAGTAACTCAACTATAGATAATTATGAAGTAAAATTATATTTTTTCCTTTTGTAATACGAAGGTAACTCCACTTTGTTTATATCTTTTTAGAAGTCTACTTATTAATATTTGAACGAGCAAAATAAAATATGGAAATTTATTTAATCCATACAATCCTTTTGATTTTCCTTTTTTTCAATTTACATTGCAATAATCAATAACTAAACCTAACCCTAACTTGTGCTTTAAATTATCCATATTTTCTTGGAAAAAAATCGATGACAGAAAGTTTCAATTTTGCTCTCACCTAAATTTAGTTCATACATATATGTATTTGATGTAAATATTGGTGAATACTTTTACCACATGTATCACTTCTTAATTTCTTGTCTTTCTCTCTACGTTGAGTCTCCATTTCATAGAACAAAATAAATTTTATTATGTATATGCACTTATACAAATCAATATTTTCTGCATTTATAGGAATCAATATTTTCTTTCTTTAATATTACTTTTAATTAATTTTTGTTCATTAAAATAAATACTATTCCAAATAAAATTTATAAGTTCTTCGAAATTTTAATTTATTTGGTTACGACTAGGATTAAATTAGACTGTGGTTTATTGTTGTGTGGATTGAGAAAACAACAAAAAATCATGTGAGCATAAAAATGTAGGCCATATTTTGTTGATAAAATATTAATAGGGTGCTTTCGAAGATAGATAAACAAACTTGGGTAACCTTTTTGTCCCCCTCCCCCCACCCCCTCCAAAAAAAGTTCTTGACTTTGTTAGATAATTACCAACAATTAAGTGATGTTCTATGTTATTATCTCCTAAATCCNCCCCCCCCCCCCCCCCCCCTTCCCCACACACAGTCACACAATATACATTTTTCCAATATCATGTGATGCATGATTTCATAAAATTTTCGATATAGGCTTTTCATATTAATTTATTATTAAAGATAAAAACAACAAAAAAAGTAGGTTTTGTAATAAAATAATAATGTTGTATAATGTAAAATTAAATTAATAAAAATGATCAGAACACATCCTAAAATGGGGTATAAAAAGAATAAGAAGATGATATGTCTCAAAAAAAAAGGGTAGATATAGTAATCATTGATTAATTTTCATTTTATCGTATCCAAATAACATTATTATTTTTTATTTATATAGTATAAGAATGTGTATTTTTATTTTATTTCCGTAAATATATAAAATTTTATTAGATAAATAATTTCTCACAGACATACCATATATATCAAAATAGTTTTATTTGCGGAGTCTAAACGATTTTATTTTGTTTATATAAAGTTTAAAAAAAAAATTAAAAGGTCATGGTTGAATAAACTCATTTTGTATATTTATGACTAGTCTTTTGTATTTAGAGATTGACACAATCTGAAAACTCAAGTAATGATGGCACCGACCAACACCCACAAGTAGGTAAGCCAACAGATAGCTCGAAATGACAAGCAATGAGCCTAATGGGAAGAAATATTAAATCAACGAAAATTACAATATAATAAGGAAATAAACAACATTTGGAAAGAAATTTCATAAATATACATAATAACATATGATCAAATCCCATGATCTGGTTGACAATCGAACAAAGCCACGAAAATGAGTACAAGATCGGAAATAAGAAATAGGTCCAAAATTGTTACGAATAAAAAGACTAGTCAAACTTATATACATATTATGATGGCTCAAACTACTATGCTATTAGGTGACACTTGATCTACGGTTATCCCAACTTCTATGCACAACATCAATGTATGCGGCTTGCGCTCAGATCTGCATCATGTAGTTGGATATTTTAATTGACAACGACAGTTGCTCCTTTTAATTGTTTCTAAGGAGGAAATTTGAGTGTTATCAATAGGTATTAAATTCATCGGAATAGACTCAAATATCCTTAAAAAATACTTGTTAGAGGACCCTACGATTTGGACCTATGGACCATAGAAATTCCTATGGACCGTACTAGTCCACCGTAGGTCAAGTTATTGGGGCTAAAAATTGGCCAACTTTCTATGACAACATTCTATGGACTCTCAAAATTCCTACGGTCCATAGACCTCAACTTTAACCCAAAATTTTCACTAAGTCTGGATTACCCCTACGAAACCCATCTATAATTCATTCAAATTCCTATGGCTTGTCCTATTCATTCGTAGGTCAAACACCATAATCATGTAATTCCAAAAACTCAACTCCACTCTACAGTTCCCTTTAACATCCGGTAGGACTTCCTAAAATCCATTGGTTTTCTCACAGAGCACTGGATCAGTGCAAAACCTTCAATTTTCCTTTACTTTTCAACTTTTCAAATTCCTGAGGAGTTACAATAGAAATTCTTTTTTACAAGTAACATGTACTTGTGATACTTATATAGTGATAGGTGAAGCCATGATATTTAAATACAAGGAAGATAAAAATAAATCTTTTATTTTGTAGAGTAACCATTTAAGTGGAGTTATTTAAAAGATTAATGATAGCCTTTTAAGATTAAGAAACTGAAAAAAGTTTCTGGGAAATAAAGAAGAGTAAATGAGGGAGGTGTTCTAGAGAAAATATAATTTTAACGTTATTTTAAACTTTATAATATAGCATATAAATAGAAAAAAAGTAAAAGAAATCAAAAAATTGAGAAAAACATAAATAAATATGAATGGTGACCATTAAGAGATGCCACATCACCTAGTTTATATTTTGTCTTTAATATATATATATATATATATAAGATAACTAGAAAATATGGGTTAAGCATGGGTCCATGGAAATTCATCTTAAAAACATAGGATTGTCTTCATTCATGCATAATAGTTCAGAAAACAATCAATTATATCAACATTGAAAGGAACCCATGACATTGAAGAAAACCCAATCTTCAATTTGAGATTTCTAACCTTTAAATTGGGTAATTTAGGAACCCTAAGGAGGAAAGAGCTCCATAGGTGAAAACTATCATATCTTGATGCCAAAAGCTTGAAATCAATGGGGGATTTGGAGAGTTGATCTTTAAATTCTAGCTTTCTTCTTCTTCCCAAGAGAGTGAATTATTGGAGAGGATAACTAGTTCAACTTTCGGGAACTGAGGAAAATGAATTGAATTGGGTGTTTTAGGGGCTAAAAAAGATTATAAAGGGCTTAGGGTATAGGGTAAAACGAAATAGTACTGGGTTGGAATAATTAGAAAAAGACCCAAAATCCCCTTCTTCAAATAATTGCGACCTCACTAACGGCTGGACCTACTATCCATTAATCAGACTATGGACCGTCCTGGTCAGGTGTGGGTGGGATCAGATACTTCCCATTTTGGACACCAGCGACAGAACCCATGTACGACTCGTAGGTCCACATACACGTTGTACATCCCACCTTGGCTACCAACTATTTATCTTAAAATATCACTATGTCTGGGAATCACCTACGAGACCTACCTATAGCTCATGGATTGGATAACATACCGTCTTGGTGAACCATATGAAAAATACTGAAACCATGACATTTTGGACTAGCCAACCACAGTCCCACCTACGGTCCGTGGTCCAACCTACAGACCGTTAGTGACTCCGTCTGTACTAGCACTAATTTTTTTTGAAAAAACTAAAATTTCCATCTTTTTGAATCCGAGGAGTTACACCATGATATATACATGTACTCTTCACAAAAGTGTCACTACAAACACAACACTTACACTATCATAAACAAGGCTTCATTTTTCCTTATACTTGCAAAAAACAGGGAAAACAAATATTGAAGCTTACATTATGCCCTACATCTTGAAGCTACATCCATTTAAGAATCTTAAATCATATGCATACAAAATGTACCTAAATATATCAAGAAAGGGATAGAAAATTCTATTCCACATATCCATGAAGTCTATTGGGGTATTTTTTAGCCCAAATGACATGACAAGGAAATTGAAGTGTCCATATCTTGTCTGGAAAGTTGTGTTGGGAATGTCTACTTCACGAATCCTTAGCTGGTAATGACTACCAAAACTTATATCAATCTTTGAAAAGCCTCTAGCTCCCTATAACTGGTCAAACAAATAATCTATTCAGGGAAGGTGATAGGTAATTCTATAGCTCCCTGTAATGTGTACAGATCTGCAATGTCCCATTTTCTTACTTACAAACAGCACCAGTGCACCCCAAGGCGATAGATTGGGTCATAAAAAACCCTTATCAAACACAACATTCAACTCCTCTTTTAATTTAGCTCCTTCAACTCACCTGACACAATTCTATAAGGTGGAATCGATATTTGTTGAGTACTGGGATCTACATGATCAATATAAATATTAATTTCTCCGGGACACCCAAAAACCATTATTTTGATATTGTACTATGTAACCCTTTATAGATTAAGAGTTATATACTCACTTATAGTAATAAACTTATTTGTTGTCACGACCCAGACCGTCATGATTGACACCCACACTAACCCTCCGATTGGAGAACCATTAATACTAATTAGCTAACCCAAGAACTACAAAACTTAATCAAAACAAAGAAATTTAAAAATACGGAAGCAGGTTTATATGCAAGAGTCAAAAAGAGTTCCCATAAACTCCAAAATTCTAACCATCAAACTAAAACATTGCGGAAAACACCCCTAGAACCTTAAAGTCAATGTACCAAAACTCTAACAAGAAACATAAGGCTAAAGGAAATGAGTACAACCCAATTAAACATACGAATAACTAACTTGAATGTCTGAGTCCGAAATGAGTGGACTAAAACATACAAAACTCATGGCAACCTGGAAGAACTGGCTCACCCTTGAATTCCCTAGACCTTACTAATTTTGATTTCATCCAAATCTGGACTTGGCTAGGAATTTTCAAGCTACTACGATATTGCACCATTTGAGGCACTTGGATAGTTCTCTTCAATTGCCCGTCCGTCTGCGGATGGAAAGTTGTACTAAAAGTTAGTTGTGTGCCCAATTGATCAAGTAATTTCCTCCAAAATATAGATGTGAACTACGTACCACGGTCTGAGATGATAGAAAGGGGTACCCCGTGATGCCTTACCATCTCTTTTACATACACCTTAGCCAATTGTTGTGCATTATAATCTATTCTGACTGGAATAAAATGGGTTGACTTAGTCAATCTGTCAACCACTTCCCAAATAGAATCAAACATCCCCAAAGTCTTAGGAATGCCAACTACGAAATCCATAGCTATCCTTTCCCACTTCCATTCTGGAATTGGTATTCTCTAAAGAAAACCTGCAGACCTTTGATGCTCATATTTTACTTGTTGGAAATTTTGACACTTAGCCACAAACTCCCCTATATCTTTCTTCATGCCATACCACCAATAAAGTCGCTTCAAATCTCGGTACATCTTGGTCACACCCTGATGAATGGAAAACTGCGAATCATGGGGCTTTGTTAACAATTTCTGAATCAAGTCATCTACTCGAGAAACACAAATCTTTCCTTTAAAACTTAGCGCACCTCCCGCATTTTTGTGCCTTGCCAGACAATGTCTTATTTCTCAGCTCATACAAATTCTCATCTTCAAACTATTTGGCCTCGATCTCCTCAATGAATGTGTCCTTTACGTCAATGCTAGCTAACACCCCACTTTTCTCTGAGATGGCGAACTACATGAACTTAAACTCCAAGGTTTGAATTTCCTTAGAAAAAAGGTCTCTTGGATACACTCAAGAAAGCTAGGCTACCCTTACTCACCCCCTTCCGACTTAGCGCATCGGCCACTACATTAGCCTTACCCAGATCGTATTGGATGGTCATATTATAATCTTTGAATAGCTCTATCCACCTTTGTTGTCTCAATAAGATCCTTTTGAGTGAACACATGTTGCAGACTATGATGATTAGTAAACACCTCACACTTGACACCATAGAGGTAATGTCGTCAGATCTTAAGAGAAAACACTATCGCTGCCAACTCTAAATCATCTGTTGGGTAATTCCTCTCATGCACCTTCAACTGGCGCGATGCATAAGCTATAACATTCTTATCCTGCATTAACATAACAACCAAACCCGAATGGGAAGCATCACAATAAACAATAAAATCCTTACCTTCCACCGGTAGTGCTAGAATAGGTGTTGTGGTCGAAAGAGTCTTGAGCTTTTGAAAGCTCTCATCAAATTTTTTGGTTTATTCCAAAGGTACCTTTTTTTTGGTCAGCATTGTCAGATGTGTGGCAATAGAAGTGAACTTCTTTACAAAATGAGGATAGTAGCTAGCGAGCCCCACAAAACTCCTAACTTCAATCAAAGATATAGGTCGAACCAAATTCTTAACCGCTTCAATCTTTTGGGGATCTTCCATGACCCCTTACCTTGAAACTACATCCCCCAAAAAGGCAACCGAAGTAAATAAAAATTCACACTTAGAAAATTTCCCATACAACCTTTGTTTCCCAAAAACACCCTGAACAATACGAAGATGGTCGACATGCTCTCCCTTACTTTTCAAATAAACCAAAATATCATCAATAAATACTATAACAAACGAATTAAGAAATAGTTTGAACACACCATTCATCAAACTCATGAAAGTTGTTGGCGCATATGTCAACCCAAACGACATCACTAGGAACTCATAGTGCCCATAGCGGGTTCTAAACGCAGTCTTGGGCACATCCTCAGGCATTATCTTTAACTGATGGTAACCAGGCCTTAGATCGATCTAAGAGTGAATTGATGGACCTTGCAACTGGTCAAAAAGATCATTTATTCGAGGCAATGGGTACTTGTTTTGAATGGTGACCTTATTCATTTGTCAGTAATCTATAAACATCCTTATTCTACCAACCTTTTTTATTAACAAACAATACAGGACCACCCACGGGGAAGCACTAGGACAGATAAAAACTTTATTAAGAAGTTCTTGAATTTGAACTTTAAGCTCTCTCAATTCTATTGGAGCCATGTGATACGGAGTGATAGAAATGGGGCAGGTACCAGGTTTAAAATCAATGCAGAAATCTCTATCTCTATCCGGAGGCATAGGAAACACTTCTCTAAATTTTGACAACATAGAAATAGACTCAATAGAGGGAGACTCAACCTCAACTTCCCGAATATGAGCCAAATAATCCAAAAACCCCTGCCCTACCTGTTTTCTAGCCTGAATCGAGGATATGATCTTAGCTTGCTTAGGCTTGCACACCACTTCCCACTCTAATTTTTCCCTACTAGGGATCTCTAGAGTAACATATTTCATTTTAAAATTTAACACCGCATAATAGGGGGACAACAAAGTCATTCCTATGATTATATCAAAGTTAGTAATATCCAAGATGACCAAATCAGTCCAAGTTTGGAATCGCATAAACATAACAGAACAAGCATGATAAACATGGATGACTATGACAGACTCTCTAACGGGGATACAAACATGGATGGAGCCATCAAGTATATCACAAATCATATCAAATTTTGAGGCAAATTGCACGAACACATACAAATAAGTAGAACCCAAAACAAATACCGCATTAGCCATCCTGTCACAGACAAGAATAGTACTTGTAATCACTGCATCAGATGCCTCCGCCTCGGTCATGCCCGGAAAGGCATAACACTAAGCCCTGTCCTCATGACGGGTGACTTCCTAGCCTAGTTGTACCGTACCTCTTCCTGCGTTACCATTTACCTGACCTCCACAGCTTCACTGATTCCCTCCTCCCCCACCTTGTGGACGTCCTCGACCATTATTACCATTGCTCGTGGGTACCACTACTCTAGTCTTCTCCATGGCAGAATCCAACATGCGCAGCAGGGGACAATATTTCCTCATATGACCAGGTTCTCCACAATTATAACAAGTCCAATCAAAGGATGGCATGTTTCCCGTCGAAGGTGCGGCTCCCTGGCTATTCTGAATCATATTCTGAGGTGTAGTTCCCGAGTAATTACCTGTAGAAGAGGGCATAACAGACTAGATTACTTAGGCTGCAAGTGTTGGCCTCCCTGAACCTCAGGAGTAGGAACCCTGAAAGTTACCTGTGCTCTTAGCCAATGCCTTAGCCCGACCATCTCGCCTCACCCCCTCCACTTTCTTCACAAAATCTGTTACCTCATTAAATCTTTTTCCCACAGAAGTCATGTGGACAGACAATACCTGAAACTCAGAATTTATTTCCTTAACAAATAGGCAGATCCTCTCATCCTTAGTAGTCACCAATTGTGTAGCGTATCTAGACAAAGCATGGAATTTAGCCACATAAGTAGCCACATACATACCACCTTGCTCCAAATCCATGAACTCATCCTTCTTACGATCCCTCAAAGTCAAGGGCACATACTTCTCCTAAAATAGAGCATGAAACTGGCTCCAAGTGAATGGGAGTAACGCTTAAGATATGCACTCCACATAAGCTCTCTGCCATTTCTTTGCCTCACCGTGAAGTTGAAAGGTCACAAACTCTATTCCATGCTAATAGACATTTTTCAACTAATGAAGCCTCTCATAACAATCTAGAATGAACTTATATGTGTCCTCACTCTCGTAACCATGGAACACAGGTGATTTAAACTTCAAGAACTTTGTCAACATCTCGTGTTCATTACCAGTCATAACAAGACTCAAAAAAGGATGGAAGCAAGCATCAATACCTATATTTCCACCCACCTTGGGGATAGTGATAGCAATAGGGGATTTGCGGGAGCTTGAGTCGCTTGAACTAAGGAAACCACTACAGGACAAACCAATCCTTTAAGAAGAGAAATAATATATTGAGCTAATACTGGGTCTAGGGGAGGAATACATGTAGTCTTAGCCTGTACCTCTTCGTATTGTCCAATATCCTCCTCATTCTCAACCTCCACATTCTCTTATATCTCTTCATAGTGCGTAGGAGAAAGCTCATTTTTGGGAGCGTTCTCAACCGGAGCTCCATCCCTAGTAGGTGCTACCCTTCCTCGGCCTCTTCCACTTGCTCTTCCTCTACCCCTACCACGACTGTAACCTCTTGTTGCGTATTCCTCAACCGGCGCATTGACGGGAGCTACGAGCCTGATGCCATTGAACCTAGTGTTAACCATCTTTGGACAGAAGAGTAAAGGAGATTAGATACCAATTCAAATCATCATATACCATTTGGAATCAAGTAATAGAACGAAAGGAGACAAGAGAAAATAGAGAGATTTCCTAAAGGCCCATAGCCTCTCGAAAAATATACAGACATCTCCATACCATTCCGCAAGACTCTACTACACTCATTTTGGTACACCAAGATCGATTAACGTAGGGCTCTGATACCAACAATTAGCATGACCCAGGCTGTGCTGATTAGCACCAATACTATACCTCCGGGGTAGAACCATTAATACTAATTAGCTAACCCTAGATCTACACAACTTAATCAAAACTAAGGAATTTAAGGATACTGTAACTTCTCACAAATTGAAATAACTTGGAAGAAGTTAAGAATTGGAAATATCCATTTTTGGACAGAATATAAAGATCTGGAAATTTGTTAAGTATGTTAAGTTGAGTTCTTGGTCAACTTCAAACGACCATAACTCGTAGGTCAGGATTATTTAGGTGCGTTTCCAGATATCATAGGAAATATATTGGAATAGTATTTCCAACGCCGCAAAGTTTGTGCGATTCCGAGTTTGTATGAGTGAGATATGACCATTTGAAGTTGGGCTGTTCAAATAAGGAAAGTCTAAAACGAGATTTTGGAAGGGTATTTTAGTCTTTTCCTTACCTAATTATTTTAATCCATTTTTAGGAGTTTAATTGGGTTCAAATCATATTTGAGTAAGTTTAGAAATATTGAAGTGAAGTTCACGATAGGGCTTGGAGAAAAGAGAAAAGAGGCGAAAGGAGAGGAAAAATCAAGAATCGTCAAGAATGTTCGAGTTTGGTTGTGGATTTCGCCAAGGATTCAATCCTATGAGGTATGTAAGTTCACATAGAATTGGGTTATTTAACCCACGTGCCAATCATGATTCAATTCATCAATGTAATGTAGTGTTGAAAGTAAATCCAATGAGTTTTTTATGATAATTCGATTGAAATCTTGTGGGTTCTTGTTGTTGAAGTTTCTTGAGATTGATTCATGTATTTAGGTGTGAATTCGAGTTAAATCCTGCATATATTGATGAATTTGTTGTTTCTAAGTGTTTGGGGAAATAACCAAGTGAAATTACAGGGTTTAGAATTGTAAAACGAATGTGAAAAGCTGGATACACCTGGGGAAGGGGCTTTGGGCGCCGCCCCTCTCAGAGCCCCAAGAAGAGGCCTCTGGATGTTGACCTCTGGGTGCCATGCCAGCCAGAGCACCCGAAGTCAGCCTTTCAATTTTATCCTCTGGCGCCCCACGCCAGGGACGCCATTTCTTCCCCATCTTTCCGTACTAGTTCCTTAGCAACGTACCTATGTTTTGTATTTGATTCCAACACTCTAAGGTACTTCTAAACATCATGAAATCATCCATAAACATGAGATCATGAACCTTGAGTCCATAGTTTAATTCAAGGAATGTTAAGAGTCAAGTCTAGAAGTTAAAAATCAAGTCAAGAGAAGTTCATAAAAGTTTTCAAAAGTCTTTTACAAACGTTTTAACTTTGTCTTAAGACTTAAGTTTCAAGTTGACTAAAGAATTAAGAGTAAAGTTCATTTATACAAATATTATACGGGAACTATGTATTCCCAAAAGTTAGAAATGTTTTCACATTTGAGAAAGAAAGGAAACATAGATTCCATGAGAGCTTTTAAGCCAAGTTTTAAGTAATTATCTCAAACCAAGGAACAAAGTTTGTTTTAAAAACATATGAGCTAAGTATATTTTGGGAGTAGTATTGAGCACCGATATGGGGACGCGAGTTCATAATAACTCAAGTCTCCATAAACCATGTAGCCATCATGGGTAGTAAATGATCATACTTTATAGATGACTCCAAAGTGCTTTTAAGCATAGACTAGTAGATCCACTTAGTTGAGGCGTTCTATATGACGGCAAAGTATAAGACAGTTCTGGTAGCGTGGGAAAGACGTTGTATCACCACTTAGGCTCATAGTGGTGGTTGTCGGTTAGAGAATCTCCCACAGAAACTATATTACTTTATTATATGAGTAAAGTTGAGTTTTTTATTGCATTTTCTTTAACGAACTAACTTGTTTTATACTATTTTATAAGCTTTCCATATATTGCATGTGTTTTATTGCTTTATATTGAGTTAAGTTAATTCATGAGTTGAGTAAAGTCAAGGTAAGTGTTACTTTCAGATTCCTTTCAAGCTTATGTTATGTTTAATATTCCCCTCGCATACTCGTACATTCAATGTACTGATGTCATTTCGCCTGCATCTTCTTATGATGTAGACACAGGTCACCAGGATCATCATCCAGCGCCCCATTGATCCAGTTGAGCACTCAGAGTTAGTTGGTGAGCCTTCTTACATTCTAGAGGACTCATTTTACTTTGCTTTCTAGTACCTCAGTTGTTAGGATGACGGGGATCTTGTCCCGACATCCCTCTTTGTTATAGAGGCTTCATAGATAGATAGTTATAGTTCTTTAGTCTTATCATTTTAGTTGTATACGTTTAGACTTGAATTTTCATTTTGGCCAAGTTTAATAGTGCTTTAAGGCATTGCATGAGTTTCTCTTTTGAGATTGTTTCTTATGTTTATGTCTTTCATTGAGTAAGTAAGCTAGGCCAAGGGTTCGCTTAAGGCCATCAATGGTTCTCGAGTGCCAGTTCCACCCAGGGTGTAGGCTCAGGGCATGACAAACTAAGTATTAGAGCCTAAAGTTTAAGAGTCCTTGGGAGTCTATGAAGTTGTGCCTATAGAGTCCAAGTTATCGGTGTGAAGCGCGCCACGTCTATAATTAGGAGGCTGCAACAGTTAGGAATGTTCTCCCTTCTTTTTTACTCATTTCTTGAGATAG